>NW_026990478.1:0-16357 GCF_963921805.1 Phalacrocorax carbo
GGGGGAGGGCTTCGCACGACGGCCGTGCGACGCGGCTGGGAGCGCGTCCCTCTGTGTCCTCCCCCCTCGCACGAGGGTCTCGCAAAGGGTCTCGCACCACGACCCCGCCCAAGGGGTGGGGGCCCTCAAACGGCGGCCGTGCGACAGGGCTGGGAGCGCGGCGTTCTGTGCCCCCTCCCCACCTTGCACGAGGGTCTTGCATGGGGCCTCACGTGGGGATCCTCGTGTAAGGAGCCTCGCACAACGGTCCGTGCAACAGGGCTGGGAGCGCTTTTTTTACACGTGTTTCCCCCCCACCCCCCTTGTACAAGAGTCTTGCACGAGGGTCTTGCACCACGGCCTCGCACAAGGGCACCGGGGGGGGGGCCTTGCACAACGAGCCTTGCACGATGGCTGTGCGACACGGCTGGGAGCGCGTTCTTCTGTGCCCCCCCCCGCACGAGGGTCTTGCACCACAGCTGGGGGGGGGGGGGGCTTCCCTTGCACGAGAGGACTTGCCCAGTGCCCCCCCGCCCCCCCCCCCCAGACAAGGAGGGGGGAGGATTTCTATAATAGTCTATTTTTGAGATAAAAAAACCTCAAAAACTGGTGGTTTTGTGGTTGTTGCCCCTCCCCCCCCCCGCCCCCCCCACTTTTGGGGTCTCCCTTGCCCTGCCCCCCCCCCCCGGAGCAGGGTCACGGGTTGCCATCAGCCCCCCCCCCCCGTTGCACCCCCAAAACCCACCCCCGGGGGGGGGGCTGGGATCTGGGGGGGGGCTGCCTGCACCCCATGGGGTGCCCTATGGGTGCTGGGTGGGGGGTCCCTGGGGTGTTTGGGGGGGGGCTGGGGGAATTTGGGGTCCTCAGGGGCAGGTGTGGGTGCTGGGGGGGGTCCCTGGGGGTGTTTGGGGGGGGGCTGGGGGAATTTGGGGTCCTCAGGGCAGGTGTGGGTGCTGGGGAGGTCCCTGGGGTGTTTGGGGGGGCTGGGGGAATTTGGGGTCCTCAGGGCAGGTGTGGGTGCTTGGGGGGGTCCCTGGGGGGTGTTTGGGGGGGGGCTGGGGGAATTTGGGGTCCCCAGGGGCAGGTGTGGGTGCTGGGGGGGTCCCTGGGGGTGTTTGGGGGGGGGGCTGGGGGAATTTGGGGTCCTCAGGGGCAGGTGTGGGTGCTGGGGGGGGTCCCTGGGGGTGTTGGGGGAGGGGGGCTGGGGAATTTGGGGTCCCCCAGGGGCAGATCTGGTGCTGGGGGGGGTCCCTGGGGGTGTTGGGGGGGGGCTGGGGGAATTTGGGGTCCCCAGGGGCAGATCTGGTGCTGGGGGGGGGTCCCTGGGTTGGTTTTGGGGTCCCTGGGGGGATTCAGGGAATGGGGTGGGGTCCCCAAGGCAGTTTTGGGGTCCCGGGGGGGGCACATCTGGAGCCCCTATTTGGGGGGGGGGTGGGGGGGGGCGGGACTTGCATGAGCTGCTGCGCACGGGCCTTGTGCAAATGCCCTCGTGCAAATCCCCCCCCCCCACGTGTGAACACCCTCGTGGGACCCCCCCCTCCCCCCACGGGACCACCCTCGTATGATCCCCTCCCCCCCCATGTGAACACCCTGGTGCGACCCCTTCCCCCCCCGTGCACGGCCCTCGTGCGACCCCTCCCCCCGTGCACGGCCCTCGTGTGACCCTCCCCCCCCCGTGCACGGCCCTCGTGCGACCCCTCCCCCCCGTGCACGGCCCTCGTGCGACCCCTCCCCCCCCGTGCACGGCCCTCGTGTGACCCCTCCCCCCCGTGCACGGCCCTCGTGCGACCCCTCCCCCCCGTGCACGGCCCTCGTAGCGACCCCTCCCCCCTGTGCACGGCCCTCGTGCGACCCCTCCCCCCCCCGTGCACGGCCCTCGTGCGACCCCTCCCCCCGTGCACGGCCCTCGTGCGACCCCTCCCCCCCCGTGCACGGCCCTCGTGTGACCCCTCCCCCCCGTGCACGGCCCTCGTGCGACCCCTCCCCCCCGTGCACGGCCCTCGTGCGACACCGTGTCCCGACACCAGAGTCCTGTGAAAACTTTAATTATGGCGTGACTAAACCCCTCCCCCCCCGGGGCGGGGCAAAACGAGCCCCCTCCCCCCCCGGGGTGGGGGGCACCCATGGGTGGGGGCGGCCAAAGCAGGTGAAGGCGCTGCAGAGGGTCTGGGGGGTGCCCCCCCCCAAATCCTCGTGCGAGGGCTTCGCACGACTATGTGTAAATGTGCTGGTGGGAGAGCTGCGGGTGGGGCACGGGGTCAGGGGGGTCCCGGGGGGGTCCTGGGGGGACCCAGGTGTCCGGGACCCCCCCCCCAACTCTGGGGGGACCCAGGGGTCCAGGGCGGGGTGGGGGAGGGGCTTACCCGCGTGTTACTGGTGTTACTGGTGAACTCGGAGTAGGGCTTGGTGCCGGGGCAGAAGCAGGCCCGGTAGGCGTCACGCACCTGTGCACGGGGATGGCTCGCACGAGGGGCCTCGCACGAGGAACCCTTGCACAAGGACCCCCTTGCACGAGGACCCCCTTGCACAAGGACCCCCTTGCACAAGGACCCCCTTGCACAAGGACCCCCTTGCACCAGGGCCCCCCTCGAACGAGGACCCCCTTACACCAGGGCTCCCCTTGCATGAGGACCCCCCCTCGCACAAGGACCCCCCCCCCCCATCGCACCAGGGCCCCCCTCGCACGAGAACCCCCCTTGCACGAGGACCCTCCGTTGCACGGGGACGGCCCCTCACCCCCGTGCTGGGGTTTGGGGGCACCGGGGGGGGGGGTTGGGGGGAGATTTGGGGGGTCCCAGGAGGAGTTTGGGGTGGGGGGGTGGGATTGGGGGGGGCAGTTGGGGTGGGGGGGCACTGGAGGGGCTTTGGGGTGCCGGGGGGGGTGTTGGGGTGCCAGGGGGGTGTTGGGGTGCCGAGAGGGGGTGTTGGGGTGCCGGCGGGGTGTTGGGGTGCCGGGGGGGTGTTGGGGTGCCGGGGGGGTGTTGGGGTGCCGGGGGGGGATGTTGGGGTGCCGGGGGGGTGTCGGGGTGCTGGGGGGGGTGTTGGGGTGCCGGGGGGGGGTGTTGGGGTGCCGGGGGGGTGTCGGGGTGCTGGGGGGGGTGTTGGGGTGCCGGGGGGGGTGTGTTGGGGTGCCGGGGGGTGTTGGGGTGCCGGGGGGGGATGTTGGGGTGCCGGGGGGGTGTTGGGGTGCCGGGGGGGGTGTTGGGGTGCCGGGGGGGGGTGTTGGGGCGCTGGGGGGGGTGTTGGGGTGCCGGGGGGGGATGTTGGGGGTCCCGGGGGGGTGTTGGGGTGCTGGGGGGGGGTGTCGGGGCGCTGGGGGGGTGTTGGGGTGCTGGGGGGGGATGTTGGGGTCCCGGGGGGGTGTTGGGGTGCCGGGGGGATGTTGGGGTCCCGGGGGGGTGTTGGGGTGCCGGCGGGGGTGTCGGGGCACTGGGGGGGTGTTGGGGCACTGGGGGGGGGGTGTTGGGGTGCCGGGGGGATGTTGGGGTGCCGGGGGGGGATGTTGGGGTTCCGGGGGGGTGTTGGGGTGCCGGGTGGGGTGTCGGGGCACTGGGGGGGGGTGTTGGGGTGCCGGGGGGATGTTGGGGTGCCGGGGGGGGGTGTCGGGGCCTGGGGGGGATGTTGGTGGTGCCGGGGGGGGGTGTTGGGTGCCGGGGGGGTGTTGGGGTGCCGGGGGGTGTCGGGGCGCTCACCTGCGGGTGGGCCAGGCAGTGGCAGAGGAAGATGAAGAGCCCCTGGGCCGCGTTGAAGGCGCAGAAGAGGAAGGCGAGGGGCCACGTGGACCCGCCCGGGCGGGGCAGCCCCAGCCCCAGCCCCAGCCCCAGCGCCCAGCCCGTCCCCAGCAGGCACAGCTGCCCCACGGCCGTGGCCGCCAGCACCCTGCGGGACCCACCCCCCGCCTCGCACGAGGGCCCTCGCACCGGCGCCCCACCCCCCGCCTCGCACGAGGGCCCTCGCACCGGCACCCCACCCCCCGCCTCGCACGAGGGCCCTCGCACCAGTGCCCCACCCCCCGCCTCGCACGAGGGCCCTCGCACCGGCGCCCCACACCCCACCTCGCACGAGGGCCCTCGCACCAGTGCCCCACCCCCCGCTTCGCATGAGGGCCCTCGCACCAGTGCCCCACACCCCCGCCTCGCACGAGGGCCCTCGCACCAGTGCCCCACACCCCCGCCTCGCACGAGGGCCCTCGCACCAGTGCCCCACACCCCCGCCTCGCACGAGGGCCCTCGCACCAGTGCCCCACACCCCCCGCCTTGCACGAGGACCCTCCCCCTTGCATGAGGCCTCCCCCCCGTCCCCTCAGGCCCCCCCCAGTGACCCCTTGTGCCCCCCCGGCCCCATCCCCAGAAGCCCCCCCCCCATGTCCCCTCCTGTGCCCCCCTGCCCCCGTGCCCCCCAGTATCCCTCCCAGTGCCTCCCCAGTGCCCCCCAGTATCCCCCCCAGTGCCCCCCCGCCTCCCAGTGCCCCCAGTGCCCCCCAGTATCCCTCCCAGTATCCTTCCCAATGCCCCCCAGTGCCTCCTCCAGTGCCCCCCTGGCCCCCCGTGCCCCCCCAGTGCCCCCCCGCCTCCCAGTGCCCCCAGTGCCCCCCAGTATCCCTCCCAGTATCCCTCCCAGTGCCCCCCAGTATCCCTCCCAGTATCCCCCCCAGTGCCCCCCCGCCCCCCCAGTGCCCCCAGTGCCCCCCCGCCGCCCCCACCTCATCTTCCGCAGGTGCCCCATGTCAGGGTTGACGTCGCCGAATTTCTGCACCAACTTCCAGACGGTGACGACCAGGACGGCGGCGTTGAGCTGGGGGAGGGGCACGGGGTGGGACGGGGACCCGGCGGGGGGCCCCGGGGGGCCGAGGGACACACGGACGGGCGGACATGGGACACACTGGGGACCCGGGGAGGACTCGGGGGGACCCGGGGACGGAGGGGACGAGCGGACGGGGGGACGTGGGGACACACGGGGGGACACGGGGGTGACGTGGGGTGAGGGACACTGGGGGGACAGGGGCGTGGCACTGGGGGGCACTGGGGGGCACTGGGGGGCAGCACTGGGGGCACTGGGGGGGCACTGGGGGGTGCTGGGGGGCACGGGAGGCAGCACTGGGGGGCACTGGGGGGCGCTGAGGGCACAGGAGGCAGCACTGGGGGGCACTGGGGGGCGCTGGGGGGCACGGGAGGCAGCACTGGGGGGCACTGGGGGGCACTGAGGGCACAGGAGGCAGCACTGGGGGGCACTGGGGGCGCTGGGGGGCACGGGAGGCAGCACTGGGGGAGCACTGCGGGGCGCTGAGGGCACAGGAGGCAGCACTGGGGGGCACTGGGGGGCACGGGAGGCAGCACTGGGGGGCACTGGGGGGCGCTGGGGGGCATGGGAGGCAGCACTGGGGGGGCACTGGGGGGCGCTGAGGGCACAGGAGGCAGCACTGGGGGGCACTGGGGGGCGCTGGGGGGCACGGGAGGCAGCACTGGGGGAGCACTGGGGGGCGCTGAGGGGCACGGGAGGCAGCACTGGGGGAGCACTGGGGGGCGCTGAGGGCACAGGAGGCAGCACTGGGGGGTCACGGTGGGGCACTGGGGTCACGGGAGGCACAGGGGGGCACTTGGGGGTCACGGGGGGTCACAGGAGGGCACGGGGGGTCACGGGGGGGCACTGGGGTCACAGGGGGGTCACGGGGGGCACTTGGGGGGCACTTGGGGGGGCACGGGGGGGTCACAGGGGTCACGGGGGGTCACAGGGGGTCACAGGGGGTCACGGGGGGGCACTGGGGGGGCACGGGGGGGTCACAGGGGTCACGGGGGGCACTTGGGGGGCACTTGGGGGGCACTTGGGGGGCACTTGGGGGTCACAGGGGGGTCACAGGGGTCACGGGGGGTCACAGGGGGGTCACGGGGGGGCACTTGGGGGGCACTTGGGGGGCACTTGGGGGGCTCACCGCCACGACGAGGCAGACGGGTCCCTGGAAGCTCCAGCGGAAACCGCGCTCCAGGGAGAGCCAGCAGCTGGGGGGGGACAGAACTGGGGGGCACTGGGGGGCACTGGGAGGCAGTGGGGGCACTGGGAGGGACTGGGGGGGGAGCTGGGGGGCACTGGGAGGGACTGGGGGGCACTAGGATGGACTGGGAGGGACTGGGGGGCACTGGGAGGCACTGGGAGGGACTGGGGGGGACTGGGGGGCACTGGGGGGGACTGGGAGGGACTGGGGGCACTGGGAGGGACTGGGAGGGACTGGGAGGGACTGGGGGGCACTGGGAGGGCACTGGGAGGGCACTGGGAGGGCACTGGGATGGCACAAAGCCAGCCCACACTGGGAGGCCCGGGGGCAGCAGACAGGCTGGGGGGGGGAGGGAGTCTTGCACAAGGAGGGACCCCTCCCACGGGGGCTCTTGCACAAGGACCCCCCAATACCCCAAACCCTCTCGCACGAGCAACGCTTTGCACGGGGACCAGCCCTGCCTGGTGACAGAGCCTGTGCACGAGGGCCTCGTGCAAGAGCCTCGTGTGAAGGCCTCGTGCAAAGGGCCTCGTGTGAAGGCCTCGTGCAAAGGGCCTCGTGCAAAGGGCCTCGTGTGAAGGACTCGTGCAAAGGGCCTCGTGTGAAGGCCTCATGCAAAGGGCCTCGTGCAAAGGGCCTCGTGTGAAGGACTCGTGCAAAGGGCCTCGTGCAAAGGGCCTCGTGTGAAGGACTCGTGCAAAGGGCCTCGTGTGAAGGCCTCGTGCGAAGGGCCTCGTGTGAAGGCCTTGTGTGAAGGGCCTTGTGCAAGAGCCTCGTGTGAAGGCCTCGTGCAAAGGGCCTCATGTGAAGGCCTTGTGCAAAGGGTCTCATGTGAAGGCCTCGTGCAAAGGGCCTCGTGCAAGAGCCTCGTGTGAAGGCCTCGTGCAAGAGCCTCGTGTGAAGGCCTCGTGCAAAGGGCCTCGTGCAAGAGCCTCGTGTGAAGGCCTTGTGCAAGAGCCTCGGGTGAAGGCCTCGTGCAAAGGGCCTCGTGCACTCACTAGCGGTCCGTGCCGTAGCCCTTGGGGAAGGCGGCGGCGGCGATGGTGACCAGGAGGGCGGGCAGCCCGTAGCCGGCCAGGAGGAGGTGTCGCACGCGCAGCCACGAGGGCACGAAGACTCGCACGAGGAGCACGTAGAGGTGCAGCCCCTCCAGGCCCATCCAGCAGAAAACCGCCAGGAAGGAGAAGTGCAGCACCCCCGCCACCACCGCGCACGCCGCCTGCACGAGGGCGTGCACCAGGGGCTCGCACCAGGGGCTTGCACCAGGGGCTCGCACGGCCGTCCACGAGCCCCCACCCCCCCCCTCCCGTGCACAACCGGTAGTGCTGCCGGCTCACGGCACCCGGCGCCCACCTCGTGCACGTGCAAGGAGGTGTCAGCCCTCGCACGAGCGCACCCACCGCCCTCCCACCCACCGCCACCCCCGTGCAAGGCCCCCCACGTCCCTCCCCAGGGCCCCCCGCCCTCGCACCAGCGCACCCACCGCCCTCCCACCCACCGCCACCCCCGTGCAAGGCCCCCCATGTCCCTCCCTGGGGCCCCCCGCCCTCGCACCAGCGCACCCACCGCCCTCCCACCCACCGCCACCCCCGTGCAAGGCCCCCCACGTCCCTCCCCGGGGCCCCGTGCCCTCGCACCAGCGCACCCACCGCCCTCCCACCCACCGCCACCCCCCGTGCACGGCCCCCCACGTCCCTCCCTGGGGCCCCGTGCCCTCGCACCAGCGCACCCACCGCCCTCCCACCCACCGCCACCCCCGTGCAAGGCCCCCCACGTCCCTCCCCAGGGCCCCCCGCCCTCGCACCAGCGCACCCACCGCCCTCCCACCCACCGCCACCCCCGTGCAAGGCCCCCCACGTCCCTCCCCGGGGCCCCGTGCCCTCGCACCAGCGCACCCACCGCCCTCCCACCCACCGCCACCCCCGTGCAAGGCCCCCCACGTCCCTCCCCGGGGCCCCGTGCCCTCGCACCAGCGCACCCACCGCCCTCCCACCCACCGCCACCCCCGTGCAAGGCCCCCCACGTCCCTCCCCGGGGCCCCGTGCCCTCGCACCAGCGCACCCACCGCCCTCCCACCCACCGCCACCCCCGTGCAAGGCCCCCCACGCCCCTCACCTCGTGCTGGGTGCGCTCGATGCCCAGCAGGAAGGTGCCGTGGGCCACCAGCAGGCTGAGGCTCAGGTGCAGGTGCAGCGTCGTGCGAAGCCCCTTCAGCGCCCGGCAGCAGAGGAAGGTGGCGACGGCTGCCCCCAGGGACACGACCGACACCCCCAGCCCCACCTTTGTCACCACGTCCAGCAGCCAGTCCTCCTGGGGGGGGGGAGGCACGTTAGACCCCCCCCCACCAACGGCACGGGGTGGGTGCACCCCCAGCCCACCTGTGCCTCAGTTTCCCTGGAGGGATGGGGTGACCCACGTGCATGGGGTGGGGGGGTTGTGGGGGTGCTATGGGGTGGCCTGAGAGCCTGGGGGTGGGGCCCAGGGGCATCCTGGGGGGGGTTGGGGTTCTGGGGGCACCCTGCTGGGGGGATTGGGGGTCTCAGTAGAACGCTGGGGGGTTCTGGGGGACTTTGGGGGGCCCAGGGGCATCTTGGGGGGGGTTGAGGGTCTCAGGAGGGTCCTGGGGTGGGTCTGGGGGTCCCAGGAACATCCAGGGGGGGCATTGGAGGTCTCAGAGGACTCCTGGGGCACACTGAGGATCTCATGGGGGTTTGGGGTGCCCCAAGAGTTGGGGGAGACCCCAGGAGGGTCTTGAGGGGTTCTGAGGTGGGTCTGGGGGTTCCAGGAACATCCAGGGGGGGCATTGGGGGTCTCAGAGGACTCCTGGGGCACACTGAGGATCTCATGGGGGTTTGGGGTGCCCCAAGAGTTGGGGGAGACCCCAGGAGGGTCTTGAGGGGTTCTGAGGTGGGTCTGGGGGTTCCAGGAACATCCAGGGGGGGCATTGGGGGTCTCAGAGGACTCCTGGGGCACACTGAGGATCTCATGGGGGTTTGGGGTGCCCCAAGAGTTGGGGGAGACTCCAGGAGGGTCTTGAGGGGTTCTGAGGTGGGTCTGGGGGTTCCAGGAACATCCAGGGGGGGCATTGGGGGTCTCAGTGGAATGCTGGGGGGTTCTGGGGGACTTTGGGGGGCCCAGGGGCATCCTGGGGGGGGGTTTGAGGGTCTCAGGGGGGTCCTGGGGTGGGTCTGGGGGTCCCAGGAACATCCGGGGGGGCATTGGGGGTCTCAGTAGAACGCTGGGGGGTTCTGGGGGACTTTGGGGGGCTCAGGGGCATCCTGGGGGGGGGGGTTGAGGGTCTCAGGGGGGTCCTGGGGTGGGTCTGGGGGTCCCAGGAACATCCAGGGGGGGCATTGGGGGTCTCAGTAGAACACTGGGGGGTTCTGGGGGACTTTGGGGGGCCCAGGGGCATCCTGGGGGTGCGTTTGAGGGTCTCAGGGGGGTCCTGGGGTGGGTCTGGGGGTCCCAGGAACATCCAGGGGGGGCATTGGGGGTCTCAGAGGACTCCTGGGGCACACTGAGGATCTCATGGGGGTTTGGGGTGCCCCAAGAGTTGGGGGAGACCCCAAGAGTTGGGGGAGACCCCAGGAGGGTCTTGAGGGGTTCTGAGGTGGGTCTGGGGGTCCCAGGAACATCCGGGGGGGCATTGGGCGTCTCAGTAGAACGCTGGGGGGCTCTGGGGGACTTTGGGGGCCCAGGGGCATCCTGGGGGGGGTTGAGGGTCTCAGGGGGGTCCTGGGGTGGGTCTGGGGGTCCCACAGACCTCCCAGTGGGGGGGTCTCATGGGGGTTTGGGGAGGTCCAAGAGATGGAGGAGACCCCAAGAGGTCTCATGGGGGTCCTGGGGTGGGTCTGGGGGTCCCAGGGGCACGTTTGGGGTTCCAGGGGCATCTTAGGTGGGTTATTGGGGTGTCAGGGAAGGCCTGGGGGGGGGTTGGGGGTCCCGTGGGGCCTCACCTCAAGCTCGTGGAAGGCCATGAGGACGGCGAAGCTGGTGAGGTGGTTGCAGGCGCAGGTGGTGCGTTTGGGGTCCGGGGGGGTCCCGGGGGCGGGGGGCACCTTGCGACACCCCTCGGTGGCCCAGAGCTGCTTCTCAGGGTGCCAGAAGGCGCAGAGCACCCGGCCCCTCCTCTGGGGCTTGGGGGGGGGCGGGAGGGTCAGGGTGGGGCACGTGTCCCCCCAGGGCTCCCCATAGCTCTGGGGGGGGGGGAGTCCCACCCCCTTTGGGGGTCCTCATTGCACTGGGGGGGTCCCAACACCCTGCGGGACCCCCCCCATTGCTCTGGGGTGGTGGGACAGGTCTTCTCTGGGGGACAATGTCCCCCCAGTGTCTCCATCCCCCTTGGGGGTCCCCAACGCCCCCTCCCATGTTCCCAACCCCTTTTGGGGGTCCCCAACCCCCATTACCCCCCACCCCCTCAGGGTTCCCTGTCCCCTCTCCAACCCCATCCCCCTTGGGGGTCCCCAACCCCTTTTGGGGTCCCCACCACCCCCTGTCCTTGTCCCATATGGGACGCCCCCCCCCCCATTGCCCGTCCCGCCCCCCCTTGGGGGTCCCTGTGCCCCTCCCCCTTGGGGGTCCCCCCACGCACCGGGGGCTGGTGCTGGAAGCGCAGGGTGACCTCGGGGGGGCCGGGGGGCCGCGGGCGCGTGACCAAGGCGGTGGCCACGGGGGACAGGAGGTGGTACGAGATGGGGGTCCTGGCCGGGGGGGGCGCCTCCGAGCCCCCCAACTCCATTTTGGGGACCCCCTCCAGCAGCCGGTTCAGCTTCTTCTGGGACAGCAGGGCCACCAGCGCCAGGCCTGGGGGGGGTCAGCACCCCTGAGCCCCCCAGCACCCCCCAGGGACCCCCAACATCCCCCCAGGGACCCCCAGCACACCCCAATATCCCCCAGTGACCCCCAGCACCCCCCAGGGACCCCCAGCACACCCCAATATCCCCCAGTGACCCCCAGCACCCCCCAGGGACCCCCAGCACACCCCAATATCCCCCAGTGACCCCCAGCACCCCCCAGGGACCCCCAGCACACCCCAATATCCCCCAGTGACTCCCAGCACCCCCCAGGGACCCCCAGCACACCCCAATATCCCCCAGTGACCCCCAGCACCCCCCAGGGACCCCCAGCACACCCCAATATCCCCCAGTGACCCCCAGCACCCCCCAGGGACCCCCAGCACACCCCAATATCCCCCAGTGACCCCCAGCACCCCCCAGGGACCCCCAGCACACCCCAATATCCCCCAGTGACCCCCAGCACCCCTCAGGGACCCCCAACATCCCCCCAGGAACCCCCAGCACCCCCCAGCACACCCCAATATCTCCCAGCGACCCCCAACATCCCCCAGTGACCCCCAGGGACCCCCAGCACACCCCAATATCCCCCAGCGACCCCCAACATCCCCAGCGACCCCCAACATCCCCCAGGGACCCCCAGCACCCCCCAGTGACCCCCAGCACCCCCCACTCCAGTGATCCCAGGACCCTCCTCCCCAAAAACAATGGGACACCCAGGACCCCCTCAGACCCCCTTGGTGACCCCCATATACTCCCAGGACCCCTCCAGTGACCCCGGGACACCCCAGACCCCTCAGTGACCTCCCCCAGCACCCATGGGACCCCCAGATGCCCCCCAAGATCCATGGGGCCCCCAGGGGACACCCCTCCAGTCCCCCTTGGTGACCCCCAGGACCCTCCCAGCCCCTCTTGGTGACCCCCAAGGACCCCCCCAGCCCCTCTTGGTGACCCCCAGGACCCCCCCAGCCCCTCTTGGTGACCTCCAAGGACCCCCCCAGCCCCTCTTGGTGACCCCCAGAACCCCCCGCAGCCCCTCCAGTCCTTCTTGGTGACCCCCAGAACCCCCCCAGCCCCTCTTGTTGATCCCCAGGACCCCCCCCAGCCCCTCTTGGTGACCCCCAAGGACCCCCCCAGCCCCCCTTGGTGATCCCCAGGACCCCCCCCAGCCCCCAGAGCCCCCCCAGCCCCTCTTGGTGACGCCCAGGACCCCCCCCAGCCCCCAGACCCCCCCAGCCCCTCTTGGTGACCCCCAAGGACCCCCCCAGCCCCTCTTGGTGACGCCCAGGACCCCCCCCAGCCCCCAGAGCCCCCCCAGCCCCTCTTGGTGACGCCCAGGACCCCCCCCCAGCCCCCAGAGCCCCCCCAGCCCCTCCAGGTGACCCCCCAGGACCCCCCCAGGGACCCCCCCCCGTACCAGTGTCGCTGTCGAGGGCCACCTCCCCAGGGACGTCCAGCTCCACCCCGGGGACCTGCAGGTGGACGGGGCCGGGGGGGGGGCCCTGGTGCACGGTCAGGTGCAGCTCTGGGGGGGGGGGACAGGGTCACATCACCCTGCGGGGGACACCCCGGGACGGGAACACCCCCCACCCCCCGTTTGGGGACACCCCTAGGACAGGGACACCCGCCCCATTTGGGGACACCCCCCCATGTGGGGACACGGCCCCCCATTTGGGGACACCCCCACCCCATTTGGGGACACCCCCCCATTTGGGGACACCCCCCCATGTGGGGACACGCCCCCCCATTTGGGGACACCCCCCATTTGGGGACACCCCCCAATATTTGGGGACACCCCCCCATGTGGGGACACCCCCAGGACAGGGACACCCCCCCCATTTGGGGACACCCCCCCATTTGGGGACACCCCCCCAAGTGGGGACACCCCCCCCATTTGGGGACACCCCCCACCATTTGGGGACACCCCCCCCCATTTGGGGACACCCCCTATATTTGGGGACACCCCCTATATTTGGGGACACCCCCTATATTTGGGGACACCCCCCCCATATTTGGGGACACCCCCCCATGTGGGGACACCCCCCCCATATTTGGGGACACCCCCCCCCATGTGGGGACACCCCCCCATATTTGGGGACACCCCCCCCCATGTGGGGACACCCCCCCCATTTGGGGACACCCCCCCCCATTTGGGGACACCCCCGGGATGGGGACACCCCCTATATTTGGGGACACCCCCTATATTTGGGGACACCCCCACCATTTGGGGACACCCCCCATATTTGGGGACACCCCCCCCCATGTGGGGACACCCCCCCCATGTGGGGACACCCCCCCCATTTGGGGACACACCCCCCATTTGGGGACACCCCCGGGATGGGGACACCCCCTATATTTGGGGACACCCCCTATATTTGGGGACACCCCCACCATTTGGGGACACCCCCCCCCATGTGGGGACACCCCCGGGACAGGGACAACCCCCCCCATGTGGGGACACCCCCCCCCATTTGGGGACACCCCCCCCCATTTGGGGACGCCCCCGGGATGGGGACACCCCCCCCATGTGGGGACACCCCCCCCCATTTGGGGACACCCCCCCATGTGGGGACGCCCCCGGGACGGGGGCGGGGGGCGGGGGGTACCGGTGCTGTTGGAGGCGAGGGCGGTGTGGGTGGGGGGGGGGCAGGAGGGTCCCCACCCCCCGCAGCACCCCCCTCGGTGGCCGCCAGCAGCGCGGTGGCCCTTCGGTGACGCCGGGGGTCGGCCTCGACCCCCTCCCCAACCGCCACGTCCAGGACAGCCAGCAGCTCCTGGGGGGGGGCGGGGAGCGGGGGTCACCTTGGGGACCCCCCAGGGTGCCACAAACCTTCCTGGGGCCCCCTAAATGCCCCCCCCCCCCAATCTCTGGGACCCCCCCCAAATCTCCCATGGTCTCAGGAGCCCCCAAAACCTTCCCGGGACCCCCTAGTTACCTCCCAAGCCCCCCAGGGACCCCCCCCAACCTCCCTGGGAACCCCTAGATGCCCCCCCAAACCCCCCAGGGACCCCTCCAATACCCCCGGCCCCCAGATCTCGGGGGCCCCCATGGTCCCAGGACCCCCCCCAAACCCCCCGGGACCCCCCTAATTACCCCCCCCGACCCCCAACGGAACCCCCCCAAACCCCCCGGGACCCCCTAATTACCCCCCCAAGCCCCAACGGAACCCCCCCAAACCCCCCCGGGACCCCCTAATTACCCCCCCAAGCCCCAACGGAACCCCCCCAAACCCCCCCCGACCCCCAATGGAACCCCCCCAAACCCCCCGGGACCCCCTAATTACCCCCCCCGACCCCCAACGGAACCCCCCCAAACCCCCCGGGACCCCCTAATTACCCCCCCAAGCCCCAACGGAACCCCCCCAAACCCCCCGGGACCACCTAATTACCCCCCCAAGCCCCAACGGAACCCCCCAAACCCCCCGGGACCCCCTAATTACCCCCCCCAAGCCCCAACGGAACCCCCCCAAACCCCCCGGGACCCCCTAATTACCCCCCCAAGCCCCAACGGAACCCCCCCAAACCCCCTGGGACCCCCTAATTACCCCCCAAGCCCCAACGGACCCCCCCCCAAACCTCCCTGGGACCACCCAAATCTCCCCCCCCCAACACCCCCCCACCCCAGGGACCCCTTGAGACCTCCCAAAAGCTCCCATGGACTTTAGGACTCCCCCCACCCCTCCCAGAGCCCCCCAAAGCCCCCCCCCGCCCCCCCGGCCCCCCCAGACCTGCAGGATGAGGCGGGGGTCGCCCCTCCCCCGCACCATCCCGAAGAGGTGGGTGAGGGTCTTCTCCAGCTCGCAGCCGCTCTGGGGGGGCACCGGGATGGAACCGGCCCCCCCCCCATTATCTTGGGGACCCCCCCCCCAGGGCAACGTGTGTCCCCCCCACCATGTCCCCAAAGAAACCCCACAGGGTGACCCCCCCTCAAGGACTTGGGGACCCCCAAAATGACCCATGACCCCCCCCATGTCCCCAAGGAGCCCCCCCACATTAGGGGACCCCCCCAGGTTTTGGGACCCCCCCAAAATGACCCAAACACCCCCCCCCCCCACACGTTCCCAAAGACTCCCCATGGGGTGACCCCCCCCCAAGACTTGGGAACCCCCATAATGACCCAACCCCCCCACAGGGTGACACCCCCCCCCCGAAGGACTTAAGGAGCCCCCCCCAATTGGGAACCCCGCCAGGGTTTGGGGGACCCCCAAAACAATCTGACACCCCCCCCCCCCCCAGGAATTGGGGACCCCCAAAGTGACCCACGTCCCCAAGAAGCCCCCCCCAACTGGGGACCCCCCCCCCGGATTTGGGGACCCCCCTCACCTGGCCATCGGAGCAGAGGTTGGGGGGCACCGTCAGGGCTGGGGGGGGGGGGCAGGAAGCGACGTCACCCTCGTGCAAAGGGGGGGGGGGGCCCCCCCCCAGGCGTGAAAACAGCCCTTGCACAAGGGGGGGGGTGGGGGGTGGGGGGGGGGAGGGGTCGCAGCCGCAACCACAGGAAACGGGCGGGGCTGACACTTCCCCTCCCCCCCCCGCGGGGACGTCCGGGCCCCCCCCACCCCCCACTTCCTCCTGCCACGAGCGCTGGGGGGGGCGGGGGGCACCCCCCGACCGAGGGGGCTCCAGATTGGGGAGGGGGTGGGGGGCACCTCTTGGCGGGGGGGGGTGGGGGGGGAGTCCCGAGGGGGGAGGGGGAAGCCCAGAGAGGAACCCAGGGGGATTTGGGGGTCCCTGGGGGGGGGGGGGAATGTGGAGGACCCCGGGGAGGGGGGGTTTCGGGGATCCCGGGGGGGGGTTGGGGAGCCCCCCCACAGGGGGTTTGGGGAGCCGGGGGGGGTTGGGGAGCCCCCCAGGTGGGATTTGGGGGTGCTGGGGAGGGGTTGTGGGGGGGACACCAGAGATGAGTTGGGGTTCCTGGGAGGTGGGGGTGGATCACTGAGCCCCCCACGTGGGGTTTTGGGGTCCCGGGGGTTGGGGAGCCCCTGGGAGGGGCTTTGGGGATCCCGGGGGGGGGTTGGGGAGCCCCTGGGAGGGGTTTTGGGGATCCCGGGGGGTGTTGGGGAGCCCCGGAGGGGTTTTGGGGATCCCGGGGGTGGGTTGGGGAGCCCCCGGAGGGGTTTTGGGGATCCCGGGGGGGGTTGGGGAGCCCCCGGAGGGGTTTTGGGGATCCCGGGGGTGGGTTGGGGAGCCCCCGGAGGGGTTTTGGGGATCCCGGGGGGGGTTGGGGAGCCCCTGGGAGGGGTTTTAGGGAGCCGGGGGGGGGGTTGGGGAGCCCCCAGAGGGGTTTTGGGGATCCCGGGGGGGGTTGGGGAGCCCCCAGAGGGGTTTTGGGATCCCGGGGGGGGTTGGGGAGCCCCTGGGAGGGGTTTTAGGGAGCCGGGGGGGGTTGGGGAGCCCCCGGAGGGGTTTTAGGGAGCCGGGGGGGGTTGGGGAGCCCCCGGAGGGGTTTTGGGATCCCGGGGGGGGTTGGGGAGCCCCTGGGAGGGGTTTTAGGGAGCCGGGGGGGGTTGGGGAGCCCCAGAGGGGTTTTGGGGAGCCGGGGGGTGTTGGGGAGCCCCCGGAGGGGTTTTGGGGAGCCGGGGGGGGTTGGGGAGCC
>NW_026990479.1:0-27000 GCF_963921805.1 Phalacrocorax carbo
GACAGAGAAGAACTCAGAAAGGCAAGAACAGTAGCAGGGTACAGAGCAGAGAAGACGAATAAAAAGCGCGGGGGGAGCGTTGAGGCAGACAGAGAGATTAGGAAAATGTCACGGGCTACGTGGCAAAGCAGGAGGAATTCAGAAACGGGGACGGGAACCAAGGAAGAGTGAGTTGGTGAAGGATAACGGGCATTAGAATTGAGGGACGGGAGCTGGGAAAAGCGAGAGGCAGAGAAAAACAGGATCACACAAAGCCAAAAAAGAAGAAACAGAACAACAGGAACAAGTGTAACCAAAGCGATGAAATCAATCAACCAGAGACGTTGTTACACTATGGGAACATGGAGCGTACGAATCAGTGTATCTGTTGATCTGCATTTTAGTCCCTAGGTAATCATTAATGTGAACAGACCAATAGTCAATGTGCTTCTGTCAGAAAAGGATGACAAAACGCGGTTTCGTGTAGCGGACTGAGAAAACTAGCCAAGACTGGCAAGATTAAGAGCCAAGAAGGTAAAAGGTAATTCCGGCAGGGGGAAGATCGCGACCACCGACTCACGGACCACCACCGACTCAAGTAACACCACCTACTCAGAAGAGGACAACCGAGCCTGCGCAGTAATTTACCTAAGGAAAGAGCAAGTTTGTACCAATCAGTAGACAGGACAATAATGAATATGTCTGACTACGTAAAATTTTGAGCTATAAATTGTAGGGGAAAGGTGCGTGAGGTACGCACGTTAGGAGGAGCGATCCCCGTGCATCCGGCGCCGTGAATAAAGAATGCCTGCTCTTTAATACTAAATTGGAGTTACAGAGTTGTTTCCAATTTTACCACGTTTTTCAGTAACACAGGGAGTCACACCAAGAGAGCCAGAGAAAGACAAAATACCGACAGGCTACAGGACAGAGCAGGAGGAATACAAAAAACAGAGCCAGAGCCAGGGAGAGAGGCAGAGAGAGAAAAAGTAGCCACAGGCTACAGGACAGAGAGAGGGAGGACTGAAAAGACAGGGAGGCATGCAGCCACTCAGAGCTAGATGGAGAAAGAAGGTGCGGGGAAAGAGAGGGGGCCAGGGGAGAGACAGGGAGGGCCCAGGACGCACAAGAGAGGCAATGGGGCCCCAGTGGCCCAGGACTCACCGTGACTCTCGCTCTCAGCGCTGCTGGCACAATTTAGCCGTTCAGATGCTTCTTTCCCCTTCTCTCCTCCTTTTTTTTCTGCAGCTCCATGTTCTGAGTGTTTATTGCAAAAAATACTCTTACCCTAGAAGAGGCGCCTTTAGCATAGAGCAAGGAGCAAAGCACAAGTATTCTTTTGCATGCGCTTGCTCCACCAGATATCCCAGAGACCCAGTTACAACTTTGGACATTGCCTTTTGGTGTGGTTAAAATCTGGCCTATGGGGCACTAATATAACAGAAAAATGCAGTAGCCCGGAATAAGAAGGTTTTGCTTAGTGGGAGGCTATGCAGGTTCAGAGATCCAACCTGTGTGTGCTCGTGTGTCCCTGGAGGACGGAGAGTCCCGGCAATGTGTCATGGCATGGCCACTTAGTTGTGGGAGCAAACATGGTAGGTTATGCGTTAACCCGCCTGTGTCGGTGCAACACTTAATGGGGTTCGGCCAGGCACATTTCTTCGCCGCAGAAACATTTAACGGGATCCTACCAGGCACTTTTGTTAGGCGGCAAAACAAGTAAAAAAGGGCCCGGCCTGGCATTTCCGGTAGTCAATGCGACAACTAATGTCATCCCGCCGGGATCTTCCCGTTGTAAGTCAACACTTGCTGTCATTTGGATACGCTCTTCTACTACGTTGTGCAGAAATTAATGCCTTCCTGCAGGGTATCTGCAGTCATCTGCGCAGAATTTAGTCGCGTTCGCGTCATTATTTCACGTAGGCAACAGCTAATGGTGTCCTACCGGGCTTTTCCGGAGTCGACGCAGCACTTAAAAGGATCCTACAAGGTACTTCCGGTATTTGGAAAGACAGTGTCACCCGGACAGACACCTACATGAGTCAGTGGAACTCTTAATATGGCTACAGCCGAGCACTTCCGGTCGTCTCTGTAATCCTTAGGAAGATCGAGTCAGGAAAGTCTGATAATGATAAAACACGTAAAAGATTAAGCTTTCGACGAGGCAAAGTGCTGTAGGGCGATGAATGCAGACACCTGGAAATAACTTTAAGTGTTCACATTTGCCATGAATTAGGCGTAAAAGCGGACCTGGAATGGCCAGCGCTGAAAAACCTCACCCCCAGAATGCAGTGACACAGAAAAACCGGACAGGATTGGGGCCGCCGCGCAAAAACCGGAGCGGATGCGGCCCGCGGAACGGGCCGCCGCGCAAAAACCGGAGCGGATCGGGGCCGCCGTGCAAAAACCGGAGCGGATCCGGCCCGCAGAACGGGCCGCCGCGCAAAAACCGGAGCGGATCGGGGCCACCGCGCAAGAACCGGAGCGGATGCGGCCCGCGGAACGGGCCGCCGCGCAAAAACCGGACCGGATCGGGGCCGCCGCGCAAAAACCGGACCGGATGCGGCCCACGGAACGGGCCGCCGCGCAAAAACCGGAGCGGATCGGGGCCGCCGCGCAAAAACCGGACCGGATCCGGCCCGCGGAACGGGCCACCGCGCAAAAACCGGATTGGATCGGGGCCGCCGCGCAAAACCCAGAGCGGATCCGGCCCGCGGAACGGGCCGCCGCGCAAAAATCGGACCGGCTCGGGGCCGCCGCGCAAAAACCGGAGCGGATCCGGCCCGCGGAACGGGCCGCCGCGCAAAAATCGGAGCGGATCCGGCCCGCGGAACGGGCTGCCGCGCAAAAACCGGACCGGCTCGGGGCCCGCGGAAAGGGCCGCGGCACAAAAACTGGACCGGCTCGGGGCCGCCGCGCAAAAACCGGAGCGGATCGGGGCCACCGCGCAAAAACCGGACCGGATCCAGCCCGCGGAACGGGCCGCCGCGCAAAAACCGGAGCGGAACGGGGCCGCCGCGCAAAAACCGGAGCGGATGCGGCCCGCGGAACGGGCCGCCGCGCAAAAACCGGAGCGGATCGGGGCCGCCGTGCAAAAACCGGACCGGCTCCGGCCCGCGGAACGGGCTGCCGCACAAAAACCGGAGCGGATCGGGGCCGCCGCGCAAAAACCGGAGCGGATCCGGCCCGCAGAACGGGCCGCCGCGCAAAAACCGGAGCGGATCGGGGCCACCGCGCAAGAACCGGAGCGGATCCGGCCCGCGGAACGGGCCGCCGCGCAAAAACCGGACCGTATCGGGGCCGCCGCGCAAAAACCGGATCGGATCCGGCTCGCGGAACGGGCCGCGGCGCAAAAACCGGAGCGGATCGGAGCCACCGCGCAAAAACCGGAGCGGATCCGGCCCGCGGAACGGGCCGCCGCGCAAAAACCGGAGCGGATCGGGGCCGCCGCGCAAAAACCGGATCGGATCCGGCCCGCGGAACGGGCCGCCGCGCAAAGACCGGACCGGCTCGGGGCCGCCGCGCAAAAACCGGACCGGATGCGGCCCACGGAACGGGCCACCGCGCAAAAACCGGAGCGGATCGGGGCCGCCGCGCAAAAAGCGGACCGGATCCGGCCCGCGGAACGGGCCACCGCGCAAAAACCGGATCGGATCGGGGCCGCCGCGCAAAACCCAGAGCGGATGCGGCCCGCGGAACGGGCCGCCGCGCAAAAATCGGACCGGATCGGGGCCGCCGCGCAAAAACCGGAGCGGATGCGGCCCGCGGAACGGGCCGCCGCGCAAAAACCGGAGCGGATCGGGGCCGCCGCGCAAAAACCGGAGCGGATCCGGCCCGCGGAACGGGCCGCCGCGCAAAAACCGGAGCGGATCCGGCCCGCGGAAAGGGCCGCGGCACAAAAACTGGACCGGCTCGGGGCCGCCGCGCAAAAACCGGAGCGGATCCAGCCCGCGGAACAGGCCGCCGCGCAAAAACCGGAGCGGATCGGGGCCGCCGCGCAAAAACCGGATCGGATCGGGGCCGCCGTGCAAAAACCGGACCGGCTCCGGCCCGCGGAACGGGCTGCCGCACAAAAACCGGTGCGGATCGGGGCCGCCGCGCAAAAACCGGAGCGGATCCGGCCCGCGGAACGGGCCGCCGCGCAAAAACCGGAGCGGATCGGGGCCACCGCGCAAAAACCGGAGCGGATCCGGCCCGCGGAACGGGCCGCGGCGCAAAAACCGGACTGGATGCGGCCCACGGAACGGGCCGCCGGGCAAAAACCGGACCGGATCGGAGCCACCGCGCAAAAACCGGAGCGGATGCGGCCCGCAGAACGGGCCGCCGCGCAAAAACCGGAGCGGATCGGGGCCGCCGCGCAAAAACCGGACCGGATCCGGCCCGCGGAACGGGCCACCGCGCAAAAATCGGACCGGATCGGGGCCGCCGCGCAAAAACCGGAGCGGATGCGACCCGCGGAACGGGCCGCCGCGGAAAAACCGGAGCGGATCGGGGCCGCCGCGCAAAAAGCGGAGCGGATCCGGCCCGCGGAACGGGCCGCCGCGCAAAAACCGGACCGGCTCGGGGCCGCCGCGCAAAAACCGGAGCGGATGCGGCCCGCGGAAGGGGCCGCCGCGCAAAAACCGGAGCGGATCGGGGCCGCCGCGCAAAAACCGGAGCGGATGCGGCCCGCGGAACGGGCCGCCGCGCAAAAACCGGAGCGGATCGGGGCCACCGCACAAAAACCGGACCGGATCCGGCCTGCGGAACGGGCCGCCGCGCAAAAACCGGACCGGATCGGAGCCACCGCGCAAAAACCGGAGCGGATGCGGCCCGCGGAACGGGCCGCCGTGCAAAAACCGGAGCGGATCCGGCCCGCGGAACGGGCCGCCGCGGAAAAACCGGACCGGATCGGGGCCGCCGCGCAAAAACCGGAGCGGATCTGGCCCGCAGAACGGGCCGCCGCGCAAAAACCGGACCGGATCGGGGCCGCCGCGCAAAAACCGGACCGGATCCGGCTTGCGGAACGGGCCGCCGCGCAAAAACTGGAGCGGATCGGGGCCGCCGTGCAAAAACTGGACCGGCTCCGGCCCGCGGAACTGGCTGCCGCACAAAAACCGGAGCGGATCGGGGCCGCCGCGCAAAAACCGGAGCGGATCCGGCCCGCGGAACGGGCCACCGCGCAAAAATCGGACCGGATCGGGGCCGCCGCGCAAAAACCGGAGCGGATGCGGCCCGCGGAACGGGCCGCCGCGCAAAAACCGGAGCGGCTCGGGGCCACCGCGCAAAAACCGGAGCGGATCGGGGCCGCCGCGCAAAAAGCGGAGCGGATCCGGCCCGCGGAACGGGCCACCGCGCAAAAACCGGATCGGATCGGGGCTGCCGCGCAAAAACCAGAGCGGATGCGGCCCGCGGAACGGGCCGCCGCGGAAAAATCGGACCGGATCGGGGCCGCCGCGCAAAAACCGGAGCGGATCCGGCCCGCGGAACGGGCCGCCGCGCAAAAATCGGACCGGATCGGGGCCGCCGCGCAAAAACCGGACCGGCTCCGGACCGCGGAACGGGCCGCCGCGCAAAAACCGGACCGGATCGGGGCCGCCGCGCAAAAACCGGACCGGATCCGGCCCGCGGAACGGGCCGCCGCGCAAAAACCGGAGCGGATCCGGCCCGCGGAAAGGGCCGCGGCACAAAAACCGGACCGGCTCGGGGCCGCCGCGCAAAAACCGGAGCGGATCCGGCCCGCGGAACGGGCCGCCGCGCAAAAACCGGAGCGGATCGGGGCCGCCGCGCAAAAACCGGACCGGATCCGGCCCGCGGAACGGGCCGCCGCGCAAAAACCGGACCGGATCGGAGCCACCGCGCAAAAACCGGAGCGGATGCGGCCCGCGGAACGGGCCGCCGCGCAAAAACCGGACAGGCTCGGGGCCGCCGCGCAAAAACCGGACTGGATCCGGCCCGCGGAACGGGCCGCCGCGCAAAAACCGGAGCGGATCGGAGCCACCGCGCAAAAACCGGAGTGGATGCGGCCCGCGGAACGGGCCGCCGCGCAAAAACCGGACAGGATCGGGGCCGCCGCGCAAAAACCGGAGCGGATCCGGCCCGCGGAACGGGCCGCGGCGCAAAAACCGGAGCGGATCGGGGCCGCCGCGCAAAAACCGGAGCGGATCCGGCCCGCGGAACGGGCCACCGCGCAAAAATCGGACCGGATCGGGGCCGCCGCGCAAAAACCGGAGCGGATGCGGCCCGCGGAACGGGCCGCCGCGCAATAACCGGACTGGATCGGAGCCACCGCGCAAAAACCGGATCGGATCCGGCCCGCGGAACGGGCCGCCGCGCAAAGACCGGACCGGCTCGGGGCCGCCGCGCAAAAACCGGAGCAGATCCGGCCCGCGGAACGGGCCGCGGCGCAAAAACCAGACAGGATCGGGGCCGCCGCGCAAAAACCGGAGCGGATCCGGCCCGTGGAATGGGCCGCCGCGCAAAAACCGGAGCGGATCGGGCCCGCCGCGCAAAAACCGGACCGGATCCGGCCCGCAGAACGGGCCGCCGCGCAAAAACCGGAGCGGATCGGGGCCGCCGCGCAAAAAGCGGAGCGGATCCAGCCCGCGGAACGGGCCGCCGCGGAAAAACCAGACCGGATCGGGGCCGCCGCGCAAAAAGCGGAGCGGATCCGTCCCGCGGAACGGGCCGCCGCGCAAAAACCGGACCGGATCGGGGCCGCCGCGCAAAAACCGGAGCGGATCGGGGCCACCGCGCAAAAACCGGACCGGATCCGGACCCCGGAACGGGCCGCCGCGCAAAAACCGGACCGGATCGGAGCCACCGCGCAAAAAGCGGAGCGGATGCGGCCCGCGGAACGGGCTGCCGCGCAAAAAGCGGAGCGGATCCGGCCCGCGGAACGGGCCGCCGCGCAAAAACCGGAGCGGATCGGGGCTGCCGCGCAAAAACCGGACCGGATCCGGCCGGCGGAACGGGCCGCCGCGCAAAAACCGGACCGGATCGGGGCCGCCGCGCAAAAACCGGACCGGATCCGGCCCGCGGAACTGGCTGCCGCACAAAAACCGGAGCGGATCGGGGCCGCCGCGCAAAAACCGGACCGGATCGGAGCCACCGCGCAAAAACCGGATCGGATCCGGCCCGCGGAACGGGCCGCCGCGCAAAGACCGGACCGGCTCGGGGCCGCCGCGCAAAAACCGGAGCGGATCCAGCCCGCGGAACGGGCCGCCGCGCAAAAACCGGAGCGGATCGGGGCCGCCGCGCAAAAACCGGAGCGGATCCTGCCCGCGGAACGGGCCACCGCGCAAAAACCGGACAGGATCGGGGCCGCCGCGCAAAAACCGGAGCGGATGCGGCCCGCGGAACGGGCCGCCGCGCAAAAATCGGACCGGATCGGGGCCGCCGCGCAAAAACCGGAGCGGATCCGGCCCGCGGAACGGGCCGCCGAGCAAAAACCGGACCGGATCGGGGCCGCCGCGCAAAAACCGGAGCGGATCCGGCCCGCGGAACGGGGCCGCCGCGCAAAAACCGGAGCGGATCCGGCCCGCGGAAAGGGCCGCGGCACAAAAACCGGACCGGCTCGGGGCCGCCGCGCAAAAACCGGAGCGGATCCGGCCCGCGGAACGGGCCGCCGCGCAAAAACCGGAGCGGATCGGGACCACCGCGCAAAAACCGGAGCGGATCCGGCCCGCGGAACGGGCCGCCGCGCAAAAACCGGAGCGGATCGGGGCCGCCGCGCAAAAACCGGAGCGGATGCGGCCCGCGGAACGGGCCGCGGCGCAAAAACCGGACCGTATCGGGGCCGCCGCGCAAAAACCGGACCGGATCCGGCCCGCGGAACGGGCCGCCGCGCAAAAACCGGAGCGGATCGGGGCCGCCGCGCAAAAACCGGAGCAGATCCGGCCCGCGGAACGGGCCGCGGCGCAAAAACCAGACAGGATCGGGGCCGCCGCGCAAAAACCGGAGCGGATCCGGCCCGCGGAACGGGCCGCCGCGCAAAATCCGGACCGGATCTGGGCTGCCGCGCAAAAACCGGACTGCATCCGGCCCGCGGAACTGGCCACCGCGCAAAAACCGGAGCGGATCGGGGCCGCCGCGCAAAAACCGGAGCGGATCCGGCCCGCGGAACGGGCCGCGGCGCAAAAACCGGACCGGATCGGGGCCGCCGCGCAAAAACCGGACTGGATGCGGCCCGCGGAACAGGCCACCGCGCAAAAACCGGACCGGATCGGAGCCACCGCGCAAAAACCGGAGCGGATCCGGCCCGCGGAACGGGCCGCCGCGCAAAAAGCAGAGTGGATCGGGGCCGCCGCGCAAAAACCGGAGCGGATCCGGCCCGCGGAACGGGCCGCCGCGCAAAAATCGGACCGGATCGGGGCCGCCGCGCAAAAACCGGACCGGATGCGGCCCGCGGAACGGGCCGCCGCGCAAAAATCGGACCGGATCGGGGCCGCCGCGCAAAAACCGGACCGGATGCGGCCCGCGGAACGGGCCGCCGCGCAAAAACCGGAGCGGATCGGGGCCGCCGCACAAAAAGCGGAGCGGATCCGGCCCGCGGAACGGGCCGCCGCGCAAAAACCGGAGCGGATCCGGCCCGCGGAACGGGCCGCGGCACAAAAACCGGACCGGCTCGGGGCCGCCGTGCAAAAACCGAAGCGGATCCGGCCCGCGGAACGGGCCGCCGCGCAAAAACCGGACAGGCTCGGGGCCGCCGCGCAAAAACCGGAGCGGATCCGGCCCGCGGAACGGGCCGCCGCGCAAAAACCGGAGCGGATCGGGCCCGCCGCGCAAAAACCGGAGCGGATGCGGCCCGCGGAACGGGCCGCCGCGCAAAAACCGGAGCGGATCGGGGCCGCCGCGCAAAAACCGGAGCGGATCCGGCCCGCGGAACGGGCCGCGGCGCAAAAACTGGACAGTATCGGGGCCGCCGCGCAAAAACCGGACTGGATGCGGCCCGCGGAACGGGCCGCCGCGCAAAAACCGGAGCGGATCGGGGCCGCCGCGCAAAAAGCGGAGCGGATCCGGCCCGCGGAACGGGCCGCGGCACAAAAACCGGAGCGGATCGGGGCCGCCGCGCAAAAACCGGACCGGATCCGGCCCGCGGAACGGGCCGCCGCGCAAAAACCAGAGTGGATCGGGGCCGCCGCTCAAAAACCGGAGCGGATCAAGCCCGCGGAACAGGCCGCCGCGCAAAAACCGGACCGGATCGGGGCCGCCGCGCAAAAACCGGAGCGGATCCGGCCCGCGGAACGGGCTGCCGCGCAAAAACCGGAGCGGATCGGGGCCACCGCGCAAAAACCGGAGCGGATCCGGCCCGCGGAACGGGCCGCCGCGCAAAAACCGGAGCGGATCGGGGCCACCGCGCAAAAACCGGAGCGGATCCGGCCCGCGGAACGGGCCGCCGCGCAATAACCGGAGCGGATCGGGGCCGCCGCGCAAAAACCGGAGCGGATGCGGCCCACGGAACGGGCCGCCGCGCAAAAACCGGAGCGGATCGGGGCCGCCGTGCAAAAACCGGACCGGCTCCGGGCCGCGGAACGGGCTGCCGCGCAAAACCGCAGCGGATCGGGGCCGCCGCTCAAAAAGCGGAGCGGATCCGGCCCGCGGAACGGGCCGCCGCGCAAAAACCGGACAGGATCGGGGCCGCCGCGCAAAAACCGGAGCGGATCCGGCCCGCAGAACGGGCCGCCGCGCAAAAACCGGACTGGATGCGGCCCACGGAAGGGGCCGCCGGGCAAAAACCGGACCGGATCGGAGCCACCGCGCAAAAACCGGAGCGGATCCGGCCCGCGGAACGGGCCGCCGCGCAAAGACCGGACCGGCTCCGGCCCGCGGAACTGGCTGCCGCACAAAAACCGGAGCGGATCGGGGCCGCCGCGCAAAAACCGGAGCGGATCCGGCCCGCGGAACGGGCCACCGCGCAAAAATCGGACCGGATCGGTGTCGCCGCGCAAAAACCGGAGCGGATGCGGCCCGCGGAACGGGCCGCCGCGCAAAAACCGGAGCGGCTCGGGGCCACCGCGCAAAAACCGGAGCGGATCGGGGCCGCCGCGCAAAAAGCGGAGCGGATCCGGCCCGCGGAACGGGCCACCGCGCAAAAACCGGATCGGATCGGGGCTGCCGCGCAAAAACCAGAGCGGATGCGGCCCGCGGAACGGGCCGCCGCGGAAAAATCGGACCGGATCGGGGCCGCCGCGCAAAAACCGGAGCGGATCCGGCCCGCGGAACGGGCCGCCGCGCAAAAATCGGACCGGATCGGGGCCGCCGCGCAAAAACCGGACCGGCTCCGGCCCGCGGAACGGGCCGCCGCGCAAAAACCGGACCGGATCGGGGCCGCCGCGCAAAAACCGGACCGGATCCGGCCCGCGGAACGGGCCGCCGCGCAAAAACCGGAGCGGATCCGGCCCACGGAAAGGGCCGCGGCACAAAAACCGGACCGGCTCGGGGCCGCCGCGCAAAAACCGGAGCGGATCCGGCCCGCGGAACGGGCCGCCGCGCAAAAACCGGAGCGGATCGGGGCCGCCGCGCAAAAACCGGACCGGATCCGGCCCGCGGAACGGGCCGCCGCGCAAAAACCGGACCGGATCGGAGCCACCGCGCAAAAACCGGAGCGGATGCGGCCCGCGGAACGGGCCGCCGCGCAAAAACCGGACAGGCTCGGGGCCGCCGCGCAAAAACCGGACTGGATCCGGCCCGCGGAACGGGCCGCCGCGCAAAAACCGGAGCGGATCGGAGCCACCGCGCAAAAACCGGAGTGGATGCGGCCCGCGGAACGGGCCGCCGCGCAAAAACCGGAGCGGATCGGGGCCGCCGCGCAAAAACCGGAGCGGATCCGGCCCGCGGAACGGGCCGCGGCGCAAAAACCGGAGCGGATCGGGGCCGCCGCGCAAAAACCGGAGCGGATCCGGCCCGCGGAACGGGCCACCGCGCAAAAATCGGACCGGATCGGGGCCGCCGCGCAAAAACCGGAGCGGATGCGGCCCGCGGAACGGGCCGCCGCGCAATAACCGGACTGGATCGGAGCCACCGCGCAAAAACCGGATCGGATCCGGCCCGCGGAACGGGCCGCCGCGCAAAGACCGGACCGGCTCGGGGCCGCCGCGCAAAAACCGGAGCAGATCCGGCCCGCGGAACGGGCCGCGGCGCAAAAACCAGACAGGATCGGGGCCGCCGCGCAAAAACCGGAGCGGATCCGGCCCGTGGAACGGGCCGCCGCGCAAAAACCGGAGCGGATCGGGCCCGCCGCGCAAAAACCGGACCGGATCCGGCCCGCAGAACGGGCCGCCGCGCAAAAACCGGAGCGGATCGGGGCCGCCGCGCAAAAAGCGGAGCGGATCCAGCCCGCGGAACGGGCCGCCGCGGAAAAACCAGACCGGATCGGGGCCGCCGCGCAAAAAGCGGAGCGGATCCGTCCCGCGGAACGGGCCGCCGCGCAAAAAACCGGACCGGATCGGGGCCGCCGCGCAAAAACCGGAGCGGATGCGGCCCGCGGAACGGGCCGCCGCGCAAAAACCGGAGCGGATCGGGGCCGCCGCGCAAAAACCGGAGCGGATCCGGCCCGCGGAACGGGCCGCCGCGCAAAAACCGGAGCGGATCGGGGCCGCCGCGCAAAAACCGGACCGGATCCGGCCTGCGGAACGGGCCGCCGCGCAAAAACCGGACCGGATCGGAGCCACCGCGCAAAAACCGGAGCGGATGCGGCCCGCGGAACGGGCCGCCGCGCAAAAACCGGAGTGGATCGGGGTCGCCGCGCAAAAACCGGAGCGGATGCGGCCCGCGGAACGGGCCGCCGCGCAAAAACCGGAGCGGATCGGGGCCACCGCGCAAAAACCGGAGCGGATCCGGCCCGCGGAACGGGCCGCCGCGCAAAAACCGGAGCGGATCGGGGCCACCGCGCAAAAACCGGACCGGATCCGGACCCCGGAACGGGCCGCCGCGCAAAAACCGGACCGGATCGGAGCCACCGCGCAAAAAGCGGAGCGGATGCGGCCCGCGGAACGGGCCGCCGCGCAAAAAGCGGAGCGGATCCGGCCCGCGGAACGGGCCGCCGCGCAAAAACCGGAGCGGATCGGGGCTGCCGCGCAAAAACCGGACTGGATCCGGCCGGCGGAACGGGCCGCCGCGCAAAAACCGGACCGGATCGGGGCCGCCGCGCAAAAACCGGACCGGATCCGGCCCGCGGAACGGGCCGCCGCGCAAAAACCGGAGCGGATCGGGGCCGCCGTGCAAAAACCGGACCGGATCCAGCCCGCGGAACTGGCTGCCGCACAAAAACCGGAGCGGATCGGGGCCGCCGCGCAAAAACCGGAGCGGATCCGGCCCGCGGAACGGGCCACCGCGCAAAAAGCGGACCGGATCGGGGCCGCCGCGCAAAAACCGGACCGGATCGGAGCCACCGCGCAAAAACCGGAGCGGATCCGGCCCGCGGAACGGGCCACCGCGCAAAAACCGGACAGGATCGGGGCCGCCGCGCAAAAACCGGAGCGGATGCGGCCCGCGGAACGGGCCGCCGCGCAAAAATCGGACCGGATCGGGGCCGCCGCGCAAAAACCGGAGCGGATCCGGCCCGCGGAACGGGCCGCCGAGCAAAAACCGGACCGGATCGGGGCCGCCGCGCAAAAACCGGAGCGGATCCGGCCCGCGGAACGGGGCCGCCGCGCAAAAACCGGAGCGGATCCGGCCCGCGGAAAGGGCCGCGGCACAAAAACCGGACCGGCTCGGGGCCGCCGCGCAAAAACCGGAGCGGATCCGGCCCGCGGAACGGGCCGCCGCGCAAAAACCGGAGCGGATCGGGACCACCGCGCAAAAACCGGAGCGGATCCGGCCCGCGGAACGGGCCGCCGCGCAAAAACCGGAGCGGATCGGGGCCGCCGCGCAAAAACCGGAGCGGATGCGGCCCGCGGAACGGGCCGCGGCGCAAAAACCGGACCGTATCGGGGCCGCCGCGCAAAAACCGGACCGGATCCGGCCCGCGGAACGGGCCGCCGCGCAAAAACCGGAGCGGATCGGGGCCGCCGCGCAAAAACCGGAGCAGATCCGGCCCGCGGAACGGGCCGCGGCGCAAAAACCAGACAGGATCGGGGCCGCCGCGCAAAAACCGGAGCGGATCCGGCCCGCGGAACGGGCTGCCGCGCAAAAACCGGAGCGGATCGGGCCCGCCTCGCAAAAACCGGAGCGGATCCGGCCCGCGGAACGGGCCGCCGCGCAAAAACCGGAGCGGATCGGGGCCGCCGCGCAAAAACCGGAGCGGATCCGGCCCGCGGAACGGGCCGCGGCGCAAAAACCGGACCGGATCGGGGCCGCCGCGCAAAAACCGGACTGGATGCGGCCCGCGGAACAGGCCACCGCGCAAAAACCGGACCGGATCGGAGCCACCGCGCAAAAACCGGAGCGGATCCGGCCCGCGGAACGGGCCGCCGCGCAAAAAGCAGAGTGGATCGGGGCCGCCGCGCAAAAACCGGAGCGGATCCGGCCCGCGGAACGGGCCGCCGCGCAAAAATCGGACCGGATCGGGGCCGCCGCGCAAAAACCGGAGCGGATCCGGCCCGCGGAACGGGCCGCCGCGCAAAAATCGGACCGGATCGGGGCCGCCGTGCAAAAACCGGACCGGATGCGGCCCGCGGAACGGGCCGCCGCGCAAAAACCGGAGCGGATCGGGGCCGCCGCACAAAAAGCGGAGCGGATCCGGCCCGCGGAACGGGCCGCCGCGCAAAAACCGGAGCGGATCCGGCCCGCGGAACGGGCCGCGGCACAAAAACCGGACCGGCTCGGGGCCGCCGCGCAAAAACCGGAGCGGATCCGGCCCGCGGAACGGGCCGCCGCGCAAAAACCGGACAGGCTCGGGGCCGCCGCGCAAAAACCGGAGCGGATCCGGCCCGCGGAACGGGCCGCCGCGCAAAAACCGGAGCGGATCGGGGCCGCCGCGCAAAAACCGGAGCGGATGCGGCCCGCGGAACGGGCCGCCGCGCAAAAACCGGACAGGATCGGGGCCGCCGCGCAAAAACCGGAGCGGATCCGGCCCGCGGAACGGGCCGCGGCGCAAAAACCGGACAGTATCGGGGCCGCCGCGCAAAAACCGGACTGGATGCGGCCCGCGGAACGGGCCGCCGCGCAAAAACCGGAGCGGATCGGGGCCGCCGCGCAAAAAGCGGAGCGGATCCGGCCCGCGGAACGGGCCGCGGCACAAAAACCGGAGCGGATCGGGGCCGCCGCGCAAAAACCGGAGCGGATCCGGCCCGCGGAACGGGCCGCCGCGTAAAAACCAGAGTGGATCGGGGCCGCCGCTCAAAAACCGGAGCGGATCAAGCCCGCGGAACAGGCCGCCGCGCAAAAACCGGACCGGATCGGGGCCGCCGCGCAAAAACCGGAGCGGATCCGGCCCGCGGAACGGGCTGCCGCGCAAAAACCGGAGCGGATCGGGGCCACCGCGCAAAAACCGGAGCGGATCCGGCCCGCGGAACGGGCCGCCGCGCAAAAACCGGAGCGGATCGGGGCCACCGCGCAAAAACCGGAGCGGATCCGGCCCGCGGAACGGGCCGCCGCGCAATAACCGGAGCGGATCGGGGCCGCCGCGCAAAAACCGGAGCGGATGCGGCCCACGGAACGGGCCGCCGCGCAAAAACCGGAGCGGATCGGGGCCGCCGTGTAAAAACCGGACCGGCTCCGGGCCGCGGAACGGGCTGCCGCGCAAAACCGCAGCGGATCGGGGCCGCCGCTCAAAAAGCGGAGCGGATCCGGCCCGCGGAACGGGCCGCCGCGCAAAAACCGGACAGGATCGGGGCCGCCGCGCAAAAACCGGAGCGGATCCGGCCCGCAGAACGGGCCGCCGCGCAAAAACCGGACTGGATGCGGCCCACGGAAGGGGCCGCCGGGCAAAAACCGGACCGGATCGGAGCCACCGCGCAAAAACCGGAGCGGATCCGGCCCGTGGAACGGGCCGCCGCGCAAAAACCGGAGTGGATCGGGGCCGCCGCGCAAAAACCGGAGCGGATCCGGCCCGCGGAACGGGCTGCCGCACAAAAACCGTACGGGATCGGGGCCGCCGCGCAAAAACCGGAGCGGATCCGGCCCGCGGAAAGGGCCGCGGCACAAAAACCGGACCGGCTCGGGGCCGCCGCGCAAAAACCGGAGCGGATCCGGCCCGCGGAACGGGCCGCCGCGCAAAAACCGGAGCGGATCGGGACCACCGCGCAAAAACCGGAGCGGATCCGGCCCGCGGAACGGGCCGCCGCGCAAAAACCGGAGCGGATCGGGGCCGCCGCGCAAAAACCGGAGCGGATGCGGCCCGCGGAACGGGCCGCGGCGCAAAAACCGGACCGTATCGGGGCCGCCGCGCAAAAACCGGACCGGATCCGGCCCGCGGAACGGGCCGCCGCGCAAAAACCGGAGCGGATCGGGGCCGCCGCGCAAAAACCGGAGCAGATCCGGCCCGCGGAACGGGCCGCGGCGCAAAAACCAGACAGGATCGGGGCCGCCGCGCAAAAACCGGAGCGGATCCGGCCCGCGGAACGGGCTGCCGCGCAAAAACCGGAGCGGATCGGGCCCGCCTCGCAAAAACCGGAGCGGATCCGGCCCGCGGAACGGGCCGCCGCGCAAAAACCGGAGCGGATCGGGGCCGCCGCGCAAAAACCGGAGCGGATCCGGCCCGCGGAACGGGCCGCGGCGCAAAAACCGGACCGGATCGGGGCCGCCGCGCAAAAACCGGACTGGATGCGGCCCGCGGAACAGGCCACCGCGCAAAAACCGGACCGGATCGGAGCCACCGCGCAAAAACCGGAGCGGATCCGGCCCGCGGAACGGGCCGCCGCGCAAAAAGCAGAGTGGATCGGGGCCGCCGCGCAAAAACCGGAGCGGATCCGGCCCGCGGAACGGGCCGCCGCGCAAAAATCGGACCGGATCGGGGCCGCCGCGCAAAAACCGGAGCGGATCCGGCCCGCGGAACGGGCCGCCGCGCAAAAATCGGACCGGATCGGGGCCGCCGTGCAAAAACCGGACCGGATGCGGCCCGCGGAACGGGCCGCCGCGCAAAAACCGGAGCGGATCGGGGCCGCCGCACAAAAAGCGGAGCGGATCCGGCCCGCGGAACGGGCCGCCGCGCAAAAACCGGAGCGGATCCGGCCCGCGGAACGGGCCGCGGCACAAAAACCGGACCGGCTCGGGGCCGCCGCGCAAAAACCGGAGCGGATCCGGCCCGCGGAACGGGCCGCCGCGCAAAAACCGGACAGGCTCGGGGCCGCCGCGCAAAAACCGGAGCGGATCCGGCCCGCGGAACGGGCCGCCGCGCAAAAACCGGAGCGGATCGGGGCCGCCGCGCAAAAACCGGAGCGGATGCGGCCCGCGGAACGGGCCGCCGCGCAAAAACCGGACAGGATCGGGGCCGCCGCGCAAAAACCGGAGCGGATCCGGCCCGCGGAACGGGCCGCGGCGCAAAAACCGGACAGTATCGGGGCCGCCGCGCAAAAACCGGACTGGATGCGGCCCGCGGAACGGGCCGCCGCGCAAAAACCGGAGCGGATCGGGGCCGCCGCGCAAAAAGCGGAGCGGATCCGGCCCGCGGAACGGGCCGCGGCACAAAAACCGGAGCGGATCGGGGCCGCCGCGCAAAAACCGGAGCGGATCCGGCCCGCGGAACGGGCCGCCGCGTAAAAACCAGAGTGGATCGGGGCCGCCGCTCAAAAACCGGAGCGGATCAAGCCCGCGGAACAGGCCGCCGCGCAAAAACCGGACCGGATCGGGGCCGCCGCGCAAAAACCGGAGCGGATCCGGCCCGCGGAACGGGCTGCCGCGCAAAAACCGGAGCGGATCGGGGCCACCGCGCAAAAACCGGAGCGGATCCGGCCCGCGGAACGGGCCGCCGCGCAAAAACCGGAGCGGATCGGGGCCACCGCGCAAAAACCGGAGCGGATCCGGCCCGCGGAACGGGCCGCCGCGCAATAACCGGAGCGGATCGGGGCCGCCGCGCAAAAACCGGAGCGGATGCGGCCCACGGAACGGGCCGCCGCGCAAAAACCGGAGCGGATCGGGGCCGCCGTGTAAAAACCGGACCGGCTCCGGGCCGCGGAACGGGCTGCCGCGCAAAACCGCAGCGGATCGGGGCCGCCGCTCAAAAAGCGGAGCGGATCCGGCCCGCGGAACGGGCCGCCGCGCAAAAACCGGACAGGATCGGGGCCGCCGCGCAAAAACCGGAGCGGATCCGGCCCGCAGAACGGGCCGCCGCGCAAAAACCGGACTGGATGCGGCCCACGGAAGGGGCCGCCGGGCAAAAACCGGACCGGATCGGAGCCACCGCGCAAAAACCGGAGCGGATCCGGCCCGTGGAACGGGCCGCCGCGCAAAAACCGGAGTGGATCGGGGCCGCCGCGCAAAAACCGGAGCGGATCCGGCCCGCGGAACGGGCTGCCGCACAAAAACCGTACGGGATCGGGGCCGCCGCGCAAAAACCGGACCGGATCCGGCCCGCGGAACGGGCCACCGCGCAAAAATCGGACCGGATCGGGGCCGCCGCGCAAAAACCGGAGCGGATGCGGCCCGCGGAACGGGCCGCCGCGCAAAAACCGGACCGGCTCGGGGCCACCGCGCAAAAACCGGAGCGGATTGGGTCCGCCGAGCAAAAACCGGAGCGGATCCGGCCCGCGGAACGGGCCACCGCGGAAAAACCGGACCGGATCGGGGCCGCCGCGCAAAAACCGGAGCGGATCCGGCCCGCGGAACGGGGCCGCCGCGCAAAAACCGGAGCGGATCCGGCCCGCGGAAAGGGCCGCGGCACAAAAACCGGACCGGCTCGGGGCCGCCGCGCAAAAACCGGAGCGGATCCGGCCCGCGGAACGGGCCGCCGCGCAAAAACCGGAGCGGATCGGGACCACCGCGCAAAAACCGGAGCGGATCCGGCCCGCGGAACGGGCCGCCGCGCAAAAACCGGAGCGGATCGGGGCCGCCGCGCAAAAACCGGAGCGGATCCGGCCCGCGGAACGGGCCGCGGCGCAAAAACCGGACCGTATCGGGGCCGCCGCGCAAAAACCGGAGCGGATCCGGCCCGCGGAACGGGCCGCCGCGCAAAAACCGGAGCGGATCGGGGCCGCCGCGCAAAAACCGGAGCAGATCCGGCCCGCGGAACGGGCCGCGGCGCAAAAACCAGACAGGATCGGGGCCGCCGCGCAAAAACCGGAGCGGATCCGGCCCGCGGAACGGGCTGCCGCGCAAAAACCGGAGCGGATCGGGCCCGCCTCGCAAAAACCGGAGCGGATCCGGCCCGCGGAACGGGCCGCCGCACAAAAACCGGAGCGGATCGGGGCCGCCGCGCAAAAACCGGAGCGGATCCGGCCCGCGGAACGGGCCGCGGCGCAAAAACCGGACCGGATCGGGGCCGCCGCGCAAAAACCGGACTGGATGCGGCCCGCGGAACAGGCCACCGCGCAAAAACCGGACCGGATCGGAGCCACCGCGCAAAAACCGGAGCGGATCCGGCCCGCGGAACGGGCCGCCGCGCAAAAACCAGAGTGGATCGGGGCCGCCGCGCAAAAACCGGAGCGGATCCGGCCCGCGGAACGGGCCGCCGCGCAAAAATCGGACCGGATCGGGGCCGCCGCGCAAAAACCGGAGCGGATCCGGCCCGCGGAACGGGCCGCCGCGCAAAAATCGGACCGGATCGGGGCCGCCGCGCAAAAACCGGACCGGATGCGGCCCGCGGAACGGGCCGCCGCGCAAAAACCGGAGCGGATCGGGGCCGCCGCACAAAAAGCGGAGCGGATCCGGCCCGCGGAACGGGCCGCCGCGCAAAAACCGGAGCGGATCCGGCCCGCGGAACGGGCCGCGGCACAAAAACCGGACCGGCTCGGGGCCGCCGCGCAAAAACCGGAGCGGATCCGGCCCGCGGAACGGGCCGCCGCGCAAAAACCGGACAGGCTCGGGGCCGCCGCGCAAAAACCGGAGCGGATCCGGCCCGCGGAACGGGCCGCCGCGCAAAAACCGGAGCGGATCGGGCCCGCCGCGCAAAAACCGGAGCGGATGCGGCCCGCGGAACGGGCCGCCGCGCAAAAACCGGACAGGATCGGGGCCGCCGCGCAAAAACCGGAGCGGATCCGGCCCGCGGAACGGGCCGCGGCGCAAAAACCGGACAGTATCGGGGCCGCCGCGCAAAAACCGGACTGGATGCGGCCCGCGGAACGGGCCGCCGCGCAAAAACCGGAGCGGATCGGGGCCGCCGCGCAAAAAGCGGAGCGGATCCGGCCCGCGGAACGGGCCGCGGCACAAAAACCGGAGCGGATCGGGGCCGCCGCGCAAAAACCGGACCGGATCCGGCCCGCGGAACGGGCCGCCGCGCAAAAACCAGAGTGGATCGGGGCCGCCGCTCAAAAACCGGAGCGGATCAAGTCCGCGGAACAGGCCGCCGCGCAAAAACCGGACCAGATCGGGGCCGCCGCGCAAAAACCGGAGCGGATCCGGCCCGCGGAACGGGCTGCCGCGCAAAAACCGGAGCGGATCGGGGCCACCGCGCAAAAACCGGAGCGGATCCGGCCCGCGGAACGGGCCGCCGCGCAAAAACCGGAGCGGATCGGGGCCACCGCGCAAAAACCGGAGCGGATCCGGCCCGCGGAACGGGCCGCCGCGCAATAACTGGAGCGGATCGGGGCCGCCGCGCAAAAACCGGAGCGGATGCGGCCCACGGAACGGGCCGCCGCGCAAAAACCGGAGCGGATCGGGGCCGCCGTGCAAAAACCGGACCGGCTCCGGGCCGCGGAACGGGCTGCCGCGCAAAACCGCAGCGGATCGGGGCCGCCGCTCAAAAAGCGGAGCGGATCCGGCCCGCGGAACGGGCCGCCGCGCAAAAACCGGACAGGATCCGGCCCGCAGAACGGGCCGCCGCGCAAAAACCGGACTGGATGCGGCCCACGGAACGGGCCGCCGCGCAAAAACCGGAGCGGATCGGAGCCACCGCGCAAAAACCGGAGCGGATCCGGCCCGTGGAACGGGCCGCCGCGCAAAAACCGGAGTGGATCGGGGCCGCCGCGCAAAAACCGGAGCGGATCCGGCCCGCGGAACGGGCTGCCGCACAAAAACCGTACGGGATCGGGGCCGCCGCGCAAAAACCGGAGCAGATCCGGCCCGCGGAACGGGCCACCGCGCAAAAATCGGACCGGATCGGGGCCGCCGCGCAAAAACCGGAGCGGATGCGGCCCGCGGAACGGGCCGCCGCGCAAAAACCGGACCGGCTCGGGGCCACCGCGCAAAAACCGGAGCGGATTGGGTCCGCCGAGCAAAAACCGGAGCGGATCCGGCCCGCGGAACGGGCCGCCGCGGAAAAACCGGACCGTATCGGGGCCGCCGCGCAAAAACCGGAGCGGATCCGGCTCGCGGAACGGGCCGCCGCACAAAAACCGGACCGGCTCGGGGCCGCCGCGCAAAAACCGGATCGGATCCGGCCCGCGGAACGGGCCGCCGCGCAAAAACCGGAGCGGATCGGGGCCGCCGCGCAAAAACCGGACCGGCTCCGGCCCGCAGAACGGGCCGCCGCGCAAAAACCGGAGCGGATCGGGGCCGCCGTGCAAACACCGGACCGTCTCCGGCCCGCGGAACGGGCTGCCGCACAAAAACCGGAGCGGATCGGGGCCGCCGCGCAAAAACCGGAGCGGATCCGGCCCGCGGAACGGGCCGCCGCGCAAAAACCGGAGCGGATCGGGGCCGCCGCGCAAAAACCAGAGCGGATCCGGCCCGCGGAACGGGCCGCCGTGCAAAAACCGGACCGGCTCCGGCCCGCGGAACGGGCTGCCGCACAAAAACCGTACGGGATCGGGGCCGCCGCGCAAAAACCGGACCGGATCCGGCCCGCGGAACGGGCCGCCGCGCAAAAACTGGAGCGGATCGGGGCCGCCGCGCAAAAACCGGACCGGATGCGGCCCACGGAACGGGCCGCCGCGCAAAAACCGGAGATGATCGGGGCCGCCGCGCAAAAACCGGACCGGATCCGGCCCGCAGAATGGGCCGCCGCGCAAAAACCGGAGCGGATCGGGGCCGCCGCGCAAAAAGCGGAGCGGATCCAGCCCGCGGAACGGGCCGCCGCGGAAAAACCAGACCGGATCGGGGCCGCCGCGCAAAAAGCGGAGCGGATCCGGCCCGCGGAACGGGCCGCGGCGCAAAAACCGGACCGGATCGGGGCCGCCGCGCAAAAACCGGACTGGATGCGGCCCGCGGAACAGGCCACCGCGCAAAAACCGGACCGGATCGGAGCCACCGCGCAAAAACCGGAGCGGATCCGGCCCGCGGAACGGGCCGCCGCGCAAAAACCAGAGTGGATCGGGGCCGCCGCGCAAAAACCGGAGCGGATCCGGCCCGCGGAACGGGCCGCCGCGCAAAAACCGGACCGGATCGGGGCCGCCGCGCAAAAACCGGACCGGATCCGGCCCGCGGAACGGGCCGCCGCGCAAAAATCGGACCGGATCGGGGCCGCCGCGCAAAAACCGGACCGGATGCGGCCCGCGGAACGGGCCGCCGCGCAAAAACCGGACAGGCTCGGGGCCGCCGCGCAAAAACCGGACTGGATCCGGCCCGCGGAACGGGCCGCCGCGCAAAACCGCAGCGGATCGGGGCCGCCGCGCAAAAACCGGACCGGATCCGGCCCGCGGAACGGGCCGCCGCGCAAAAACCGGACAGGATCGGGGCCGCCGCGCAAAAACCGGAGCGGATCCGGCCCGCAGAACGGGCCGCCGCGCAAAAACCGGACTGGATGCGGCCCACGGAACGGGCCGCCGGGCAAAAACCGGACCGGATCGGAGCCACCGCGCAAAAACCGGAGCGGATCCGGCCCGTGGAACGGGCCGCTGCGCAAAAAACGGAGAGGATCGGGGCCGCCGCGCAAAAACCGGAGCGGATCCGGCCCGCGGAACGGGCTGCCGCACAAAAACCGTACGGGATCGGGGCCGCCGCGCAAAAACCGGACCGGATCCGGCCCGCGGAACGGGCCACCGCGCAAAAATCGGACCGGATCGGGGCCGCCGCGCAAAAACCGGAGCGGATGCGGCCCGCGGAACGGGCCGCCGCGCAAAAACCGGACCGGCTCGGGGCCACCGCGCAAAAACCGGAGCGGATTGGGTCCGCCGAGCAAAAACCGGAGCGGATCCGGCCCGCGGAACGGGCCGCCGCGGAAAAACCGGACCGTATCGGGGCCGCCGCGCAAAAACCGGAGCGGATCCGGCTCGCGGAACGGGCCGCCGCACAAAAACCGGAGCGGATCGGGGCCGCCGCGCAAAAACCGGATCGGATCCGGCCCGCGGAACGGGCCGCCGCGCAAAAACCAGAGTGGATCGGGGCCGCCGCTCAAAAACCGGAGCGGATCCGGCCCGCGGAACGGGCCGCCGCGCAAAAACCGGAGCGGATCGGGGCCACCGCGCAAAAACCGGAGCGGATCCGGCCCGCGGAACGGGCCACCGCGCAAAAACCGGAGCGGATCGGGGCCACCGCGCAAAAACCGGACCGGATCCGGCCCGCGGAACGGGCCGCCGCGCAATAACCGGAGCGGATCGGGGCCGCCGCTCAAAAACCGGAGCGGATCAAGCCCGCGGAACTGGCCGCCGCGCAAAAACCGGACCGGATCGGGGCCGCCGCGCAAAAACCGGAGCGGATCCGGCCCGCGGAACGGGCTGCCGCGCAAAAACCGGAGCGGATCGGGGCCGCCGCGCAAAAACCGGAGCGGATCCGGCCCGCGGAACGGGCCGCCGCGCAAAAACCGGAGCGGATCGGGGCCACCGCGCAAAAACCGGACCGGATCCGGCCCGCGGAACGGGCCGCCGCGCAATAACCGGAGCGGATCGGGGCCGCCGCGCAAAAACCGGAGCGGATGCGGCCCACGGAACGGGCCGCCGCGCAAAAACCGGAGCGGATCGGGGCCGCCGTGCAAAAACCGGATCGGATCCGGCCCGCGGAACGGGCTGCCGCACAAAAACCGGAATGGATCGGGGCCGCCGCGCAAAAACCGGACCGGATCCGGCCCGCGGAACGGGCCGCCGCGCAAAACCGCAGCGGATCGGGGCCGCCGCGCAAAAAGCGGAGCGGCTCCGTCCCGCGGAACGGGCCGCCGCGCAAAAATCGGACCGGATCGGAGCCACCGCGCAAAAACCGGAGCGGATCCGGCCCGTGGAACGGGCCGCCGCGCAAAAACCGGAGCGGATCCGGCCCGCGGAACGGGCCGCCGCACAAAAACCGTACGGGATCGGGGCCGCCGCGCAAAAACCGGACCGGATGCGGCCCGCGGAACGGGCCACCGCGCAAAAATCGGACCGGATCGGGGCCGCCGCGCAAAAACCGGAGCGGATGCGGCCCGCGGAACGGGCCGCCGCGCAAAAACCGGACCGGCTCGGGGCCACCGCGCAAAAACCGGAGCGGATTGGGTCCGCCGAGCAAAAACCGGAGCGGATCCGGCCCGCGGAACGGGCCGCCGCGGAAAAACCGGACCGTATCGGGGCCGCCGCGCAAAAACCGGAGCGGATCCGGCTCGCGGAACGGGCCGCCGCACAAAAACCGGACCGGCTCGGGGCCGCCGCGCAAAAACCGGATCGGATCCGGCCCGCGGAACGGGCCGCCGCGCAAAAACCGGAGCGGATCGGGGCCGCCGCGCAAAAACCGGACCGGCTCCGGCCCGCGGAACGGGCCGCCGCGCAAAAACCGGAGCGGATCGGGGCCGCCGTGCAAACACCGGACCGTCTCCGGCCCGCGGAACGGGCCGCCGCGCAAAAACCGGAGCGGATCGGAGCCACCGCGCAAAAACCGGAGCGGATCCGGCCCGCGGAACGGGCCGCCGCGCAAAAACCGGAGCGGATCGGGGCCGCCGCGCAAAAACCGGAGCGGATGCGGCCCGCGGAACGGGCCGCCGCGCAAAAACCGGACCGTATCGGGGCCACCGCGCAAAAACCGGATCGGATCCGGCTCGCGGAACGGGCCGCGGCGCAAAAACCGGGACGGATCGGAGCCACCGCGCAAAAACCGGAGCGGATCCGGCCCGCGGAACGGGCCGCCGCGCAAAAACCGGAGTGGATCGGGGCCGCCGCGCAAAAACCGGATCGGATCCGGCCCGCGGAACGGGCCGCCGCGCAAAGACCGGACCGGCTCGGGGCCGCCGCGCAAAAACCGGACCGGATGCGGCCCACGGAACGGGCCGCCGCGCAAAAACCGGAGCGGATCGGGGCCGCCGCGCAAAAAGCGGACCGGATCCGGCCCGCGGAACGGGCCACCGCGCAAAAACCGGATCGGATCGGGGCCGCCGCGCAAAATCCAGAGCGGATGCGGCCCGTGGAACGGGCCGCCGCGCAAAAATCGGACCGGATCGGGGCCGCCGCGCAAAAACCGGAGCGGATGCGGCCCGCGGAACGGGCCGCCGCGCAAAAACCGGAGCGGATCGGGGCCGCCGCGCAAAAACCGGAGCGGATCCGGCCCGCGGAACGGGCCGCCGCGCAAAAACCGGAGCGGATCCGGCCCGCGGAAAGGGCCGCGGCACAAAAACTGGACCGGCTCGGGGCCGCCGCGCAAAAACCGGAGCGGATCGGGGCCACCGCGCAAAAACCGGAGCGGATCCAGCCCGCGGAACAGGCCGCCGCGCAAAAACCGGAGCGGAACGGGGCCGCCGCGCAAAAACCGGAGCGGATCCGGCCCGCGGAACGGGCCGCCGCGCAAAAACCGGAGCGGATCGGGGCCGCCGTGCAAAAACCGGACCGGCTCCGGCCCGCGGAACGGGCTGCCGCACAAAAACCGGAGCGGATCGGGGCCGCCGCGCAAAAACCGGAGCGGATCCGGCCCGCGGAACGGGCCGCCGCGCAAAAACCGGAGCGGATCGGGGCCACCGCGCAAAAACCGGAGCGGATCCGGCCCGCGGAACGGGCCGCGGCGCAAAAACCGGACTGGATGCGGCCCACGGAACGGGCCGCCGGGCAAAAACCGGACCGGATCGGAGCCACCGCGCAAAAACCGGAGCGGATGCGGCCCGCAGAACGGGCCGCCGCGCAAAAACCGGAGCGGATCGGGGCCGCCGCGCAAAAACCGGACCGGATCCGGCCCGCGGAACGGGCCACCGCGCAAAAATCGGACCGGATCGGGGCCGCCGCGCAAAAACCGGAGCGGATGCGACCCGCGGAACGGGCCGCCGTGCAAAAACCGGACCGGATCGGAGCCACCGCGCAAAAACCGGATCGGATGCGGCCCGCGGAACGGGCCGCCGCGCAAAGACCGGACCGGCTCGGGGCCGCCGCGCAAAAACCGGACCGGATGCGGCCCACGGAACGGGCCGCCGCGCAAAAACCGGAGCGGATCGGCGCCGCCGCGCAAAAACTGGACCGGATCCAGCCCGCGGAACGGGCCGCCGCGGAAAAAACCGGACCGGATCGGGGCCGCCGCGCAAAAAGCGGAGCGGATCCGGCCCGCGGAACGGGCCGCCGCGCAAAAACCGGACCGGCTCGGGGCCGCCGCGCAAAAACCGGAGCGGATGCGGCCCGCGGAAGGGGCCGCCGCGCAAAAACCGGAGCGGATCGGGGCCGCCGCGCAAAAACCGGAGCGGATGCGGCCCGCGGAACGGGCCGCCGCGCAAAAACCGGAGCGGATCGGGGCCACCGCACAAAAACCGGACCGGATCCGGCCTGCGGAACGGGCCGCCGCGCAAAAACCGGACCGGATCGGAGCCACCGCGCAAAAACCGGAGCGGATGCGGCCCGCGGAACGGGCCGCCGCGCAAAAACCGGAGCGGATCCGGCCCGCGGAACGGGCCGCCGCGCAAAAACCGGACCGGATCGGGGCCGCCGCGCAAAAACCGGAGCGGATCCGGCCCGCAGAACGGGCCGCCGCGCAAAAACCGGAGCGGATCGGGGCCGCCGCGCAAAAACCGGACCGGATCCGGCTTGCGGAACGGGCCGCCGCGCAAAAACTGGAGCGGATCGGGGCCGCCGTGCAAAAACTGGACCGGCTCCGGCCCGCGGAACTGGCTGCCGCACAAAAACCGGAGCGGATCGGGGCCGCCGCGCAAAAACCGGAGCGGATCCGGCCCGCGGAACGGGCCACCGCGCAAAAATCGGACCGGATCGGGGCCGCCGCGCAAAAACCGGAGCGGATGCGGCCCGCGGAACGGGCCGCCGCGCAAAAACCGGACCGGCTCGGGGCCACCGCGCAAAAACCGGAGCGGATCGGGGCCGCCGCGCAAAAAGCGGAGCGGATCCGGCCCGCGGAACGGGCCACCGCGCAAAAACCGGATCGGATCGGGGCTGCCGCGCAAAAACCAGAGCGGATGCGGCCCGCGGAACGGGCCGCCGCGGAAAAATCGGACCGGATCGGGGCCGCCGCGCAAAAACCGGAGCGGATCCGGCCCGCGGAACGGGCCGCCGCGCAAAAATCGGACCGTATCGGGGCCGCCGCGCAAAAACCGGACCGGCTCCGGCCCGCGGAACGGGCCGCCGCGCAAAAACCGGAGCGGATCGGGGCCGCCGCGCAAAAACCGGACCGGATCCGGCCCGCGGAACGGGCCGCCGCGCAAAAACCGGAGCGGATCCGGCCCGCGGAAAGGGCCGCGGCACAAAAACCGGACCGGCTCGGGGCCGCCGCGCAAAAACCGGAGCGGATCCGGCCCGCGGAACGGGCCGCCGCGCAAAAACCGGACAGGCTCGGGGCCGCCGCGCAAAAACCGGACCGGATCCGGCCCGCGGAATGGGCCGCCCGCAAAAACCGGAGCGGATCGGAGCCACCGCGCAAAAACCGGAGCGGATCCGGCCCGCGGAACGGGCCGCCGCGCAAAAACCGGAGCGGATCGGGGCCGCCGCGCAAAAACCGGAGCGGATCCGGCCCGCGGAACGGGCCGCGGCGCAAAAACCGGACCGTATCGGGGCCGCCGCGCAAAAACCGGAGCGGATCCGGCCCGCGGAACGGGCCGCCGCGCAAAAACCGGAGCGGATCGGGGCCGCCGTGCAAAAACCGGAGCGGATGCGGCCCGCGGAACGGGCTGCCGCGCAAAAACCGGAGCGGATCGGAGCCACCGCGCAAAAACCGGATCGGATCCGGCCCGCGGAACGGGCCGCCGCGCAA
>NW_026990480.1:0-57384 GCF_963921805.1 Phalacrocorax carbo
GCGGCGGCCCATTCCGGGGGTGCCGGCGCCGGTCCGTGTTTTGCCGCGGCGGCCCATTCCGGGGTGCCGGACCCGGTCCGTTTTTTGCCGCGGCGGCCCATCCGGGGTGCAGGAGCCGGTCCGTTTTTTGACGCGGCGGCCCATTCCGGGGGTCCCGGACCCCGGTCCGTTTTTTGCCGCGGCGGCCCATTCCGGGGTGCCGGCGCCGGTCCGTTTTTTGACGCGGCGGCCCATTCCGGGGGTGCCGGCTCCGGTCCGTTTTTTGCCGCGGCGGCCCATTCCGGGGTGCCGGCTCCGGTCCGTTTTTTGCCGCGGTGGCCCATTCCGGGGTGCCGGACCCGGTCCGTTTTTTGCCGCGGCGGCCCATTCCGGGGGTGCCGGGGCCGGTCCGTTTTTTGCCGCGGCGGCCCATTCCGGGGTGCCGGGGCCGGTCCGTTTTTTGCCGCGGCGGCCCATTCCGGGGGTGCCGGACCCGGTCCGTTTTTTGCCGCGGCGGCCCATTCCGGGGTGCCGGCTCCGGTCCGTTTTTTGCGGCGGCGGCCCATTCCGGGGGTGCCGGCTCCGGTCCGTTTTTTGCCGCGGCGGCCCATTCCCGGGGGTGCCGGCGCCGGTCCGTTTTTTGCCGCGGCGGCCCATTCCGGGGTGCCGGCTCCGGTCCGTTTTTTGACGCGGCAGCCCATTCCGGGGTGCCGGCTCCTGTCCGTTTTTTGCCGCGGCGGCCCATTCCGGGGGTGCCGGAGCCGGTACGTGTTTTGCCGCGGCGGCCCATTCCGCGGTGCCGGACCCGGTCCGTTTTTTTGCCGCGGCGGCCCATTCCGGGGTGCCGGCGCCGGTCCGTTTTTTGACGTGGCGGCCCATTCCGGGGGTGCCGGGGCCGGTCCGTTTTTTGCCGCGGCGGCCCATTCCGGGGTGCCGGACCCGGTCCGTTTTTTGCCGCGGCGGCCCATTCCGGGGTGCCGGGGCCGGTCCGTTTTTTGCCGCGGCGGCCCATTCCGGGGTGCCGGACCCGGTCCGTTTTTTGCCACGGCGGCCCATTCCGGGGGTGCCGGGGCCGGTCCGTTTTTTGCCACGGCGGCCCATTCCGGGGGTGCCGGCTCCGGTCGGTCGTTTTTTGCCGCGGCGGCCCATTCCGGGGTGCCGGACCCGGTCCGTTTTTTGCCGCGGCGGCCCATTCCGGGGTGCCCGGCGCCGGTCCGTTTTTTTGCCGCGGCGGCCCATTCCGGGGTGCCGGGGCCGGTCCGTTTTTTGCCGCGGCGGCCCATTCCGGGGTGCCGGAGCCGGTCCGTTTTTTGCCGCGGCGGCCCATTCCGGGGGTGCCGGCGCCGGTCCGTTTTTTGCCGCGGCGGCCCATTCCGGGGTGCCGGAGCCGGTCCGTTTTTTGCCGCGGCGGCCCATTCCGGGGGTGCCGGACCAGGTCCGTTTTTTGCCGCGGCGGCCCATTCCGGGGTGCCGGAGCCGGTCCGTTTTTTGCCGCGGCGGCCCATTCCGGGGTGCCGGCTCCGGTCCTTTTTTTGCCGCGGCGGCCCATTCCGGGGTGCCGGCTACGGTCCGTTTTTTTGCCGCGGCGGCCCATTCCGGGGTGCCGGCTCCGGTCCGTTTTTTGCCGCGGCGGCCCATTCCGGGGTGCCGGACCCGGTCCGTTTTTTGCCGCGGCGGCCCATTCCGGGGGTGCCGGCTCCGGTCCGTTTTTTGCCGCGGCGGCCCATTCCGGGGTGCCGGACCCGGTCCGTTTTTTGCCGCGGCGGCCCATTCCGGGGTGCCGGGGCCAGTCCGTTTTTTGCCGCGGCGGCCCATTCCGGGGTGCCGGACCCGTTCCGTTTTTTGCCGCGGCGGCCCATTCCGGGGTGCCGGACCCGGTCCGTTTTTTGCCGCGGCGGCCCATTCCGGGGTGCCGGGGCCGGTCCGTTTTTTGCCGCGGCGGCCCATTCCGGTGTGCCGGACCCGGTCCGTTTTTTGCCGCGGCGGCCCATTCCGGGGGTGCCGGCGCCGGTCCGTTTTTTGCCGCGGCGGCCCATTCCGGGGTGCCGGACCCGGTCCGTTTTTTGCCGCGGCGGCCCATTCCGGGGTGCCGGCGCCGGTCCGTTTTTTGCCGCGGCGGCCCATTCCGGGGTGCCGGCGCCGGTCCGTTTTTTGCCGCGGCGGCCCATTCCGGGGTGCCGGACCCGGTCCGTTTTTTGCCGCGGCGGCCCATTCCGGGGTGCCGGCTCCGGTCCGTTTTTTGCCGCGGCGGCCCATTCCGGGGTGCCGGAGCCGGTCCGTTTTTTGCCGCGGCGGCCCATTCCGGGGTGCCGGCTCCGGTCCGTTTTTTGACGCGGCGGCCCATTCCGGGGTGCCGGCTCCGGTCCGTTTTTTGCCGCGGCGGCCCATTCCGGGGTGCCAGAGCCGGTCCGTTTTTTGCCGCGGCGGCCCATTCCGGGGTGCCGGCTCCGGTCCGTTTTTTGCCGCGGCGGCCCATTCCGGGGTGCCGGCTCCGGTCCGTTTTTTGCCACGGCGGCCCATTCCGGGGTGCCGGCTCCGGTCCGTTTTTTGCCGCGGCGGCCCATTCCGGGGTGCCGGGGCCGGTCCGTGTTGTGCCGCGGCGGCCCATTCCGGGGTGCCGGCGCCGGTCCGTTTTTTGCAACGGCGGCCCATTCCGGGGTGCCGGGGCCGGTCCGTTTTTTGCCGCGGCGGCCCATTCCGGGGTGCCGGGGCCGGTCCGTTTTTTGCCGCGGCGTCCCATTCCGGGGTGCCGGCGCCGGTCCGTTTTTTGCCGCGGCGGCCCATTCCGGGGTGCCGGCTCCGGTCCGTTTTTTGCCGCGGCGGCCCATTCCGGGGTGCCAGGGCCGGTCCGTTTTTTGCCGTGGCGGCCCATTCCAGGGTGCCGGACCCGGTCCGTTTTTTGCCGCGGCGGCCCATTCCGGGGTGCCGGGGCCGGTCCGTTTTTTGCCGCGGCGGCCCATTCCGAGGTGCCGGCTCCGGTCCGTTTTTTGCCGTGGCGGCCCATTCCAGGGTGCCGGACCCGGTCCGTTTTTTGCCGCGGCGGCCCATTCCGGGGTGCCGGACCCGGTCCGTTTTTTGCCGCGGCGGCCCATTCCGGGGTGCCGGCTCCGGTCCGTTTTTTGCCGCGGCGGCCCATTCCGGTGTGCCGGAGCCGGTCCGTTTTTTGCCGCGGCGGCCCATTCCGGGGTGCCGGCGCCGGTCCGTTTTTTGCCGCGGCGGCCCATTCCGGGGTGCCGGCGCCGGTCCGTTTTTTGCCGCGGCGGCCCATTCCGGGGTGCCGGCTCCGGTCCGTTTTTTGACGCGGCGGCCCATTCCGGGGTGCCGGCGCCGGTCCGTTTTTTGCTGCGGCGGCCCATTCCGGGGTGCCGGCTCCGGTCCGTTTTTTGCCGCGGCGGTCCATTCCGGGGTGCCGGCGCCGGTCCGTTTTTTGACGCGGCGGCCCATTCCGGGGTGCCGGCTCCGGTCCGTTTTTTGCCGCGGCGGCCCATTCCGGGGTGCCGGGGCCGGTCCGTGTTGTGCCGCGGCGGCCCATTCCGGGGTGCCGGACCCGGTCCGTTTTTTGCCACGGCGGCCCATTCCGGGGTGCCGGCGCCGGCCCGTTTTTTGCCGCGGCGGCCCATTCCGGGGTGCCGGACCCGGTCCGTTTTTTGCCACGGCGGCCCATTCCGGGGTGCCGGCGCCGGTCCGTTTTTTGCCGCGGCGGCCCATTCCGGGGTGTCGGCGCCGGTCCGTTTTTTGCCGCGGCGGCCCATTCCGGGGGTGCCGGCTCCGGTCCGTTTTTTGCCGCGGCGGCCCATTCCGGGGTGCCGGGGCCGGTCCGTTTTTTGCCGCGGCGGCCCATTCCGGGGTGCCGGACCAGGTCCGTTTTTTGCCGCGGCGGCCCATTCCGGGGTGCCGGGGCCGGTCCGTTTTTTGCCGCGGCGGCCCATTCCGGGGTGCCGGACCCGGTCCGTTTTTTGCCACGGCGGCCCATTCCGGGGTGCCGGACCCGGTCCGTTTTTTGCCGCGGCGGCCCATTCCGGGGTGCCGGACCCGGTCCGTTTTTTGCCGCGGCGGCCCATTCCGGGGTGCCGGCGCCGGTCCGTTTTTTGCCGCGGCGGCCCATTCCGGGGTGCCGGGGCCGGTCCGTTTTTTGCCGCGGCGGCCCATTCCGGGGTGCCGGCGCCTGTCCGTTTTTTGCCGCGGAGGCCCATTCCGGGGTGCCGGCTCCGGTCCGTTTTTTGCCGCGGCGGCCCATTCCGGGGTGCCGGAGCCGGTCCGTTTTTTGCCGTGGCGGCCCATTCCGGGGTGCCGGCGCCGGTCCTTTTTTTGCCGCGGCGGCCCATTCCGGGGTGCCGGCTCCGGTCCGTTTTTTGCCGCGGCGGCCCATTCCGGGGTGCCGGCTCCGGTCTGTTTTTTGCCGCGGCGGCCCATTCCGGGGTGCCGGCGCCGGTCCGTTTTTTGCCGCGGCGGCCCATTCCGGGGTGCCGGCTCCGGTCCGTTTTTTGCCGCGGCGGCCCATTCTGGGGTGCCGGAGCCGGTCCGTTTTTTGCCGCGGCGGCCCATTCCGGGGTGCCGGCTCCGGTCCGTTTTTTGCCGCGGCGGCCCATTCTGGGGTGCCGGAGCCGGTCCGTTTTTTGCCGCGGCGGCCCATTCCGGGGTGCCGGCGCCGGTCCGTTTTTTGCCGCGGCGGCCCATTCCGGGGTGCCGGCGCCGGTCCGTTTTTTGCCGCGGCGGCCCATTCCGGGGTGCCGGCGCCGGTCCGTTTTTTGCCGCGGCGGCCCATTCCGGGGTGCCGGCGCCGGTCCGTTTTTTGCCGCGGCGGCCCATTCCGGGGTGCCGGAGCCGGTCCGTTTTTTGCCGCGGCGGCCCATTCCGGGGTGCCGGCTCCGGTCCGTTTTTTGCCGCGGCGGCCCATTCCGGGGTGCCGGAGCCGGTCCGTTTTTTGCCGCGGCGGCCCATTCCGGGGTGCCGGACCCGGTCCGTTTTTTGCCGCGGCGGCCCATTCCGGGGTGCCGGAGCCGGTCCGTTTTTTGCCGCGGCGGCCCATTCCGGGGTGCCGGCTCCGGTCCGTGTTTTGCCGCGGCGGCCCATTCCGGGGTGCCGGAGCCGGTCCGTTTTTTGCCGCGGCGGCCCATTCCGGGGTGCCGGACCCGGTCCGTGTTTTGCCGCGGCGGCCCATTCCGGGGTGCCGGCGCCGGTCCGTGTTGTGCCGCGGCGGCCCATTCTGGGGTGCCGGACCCGGTCCGTTTTTTTGTCACGGCGGCCCATTCCGGGGTGCCGGCGCCGGCCCGTTTTTTGCCGCGGCGGCCCATTCCGGGGTGCCGGACCCGGTCCGTTTTTTGCCACGGCGGCCCATTCCGGGGTGCCGGCGCCGGTCCGTTTTTTGCCGCGGCGGCCCATTCCGGGGTGCCGGGGCCGGTCCGTTTTTTGCCGCGGCGGCCCATTCCGGGGTGCCGGACCCGGTCCGTTTTTTGCCGCGGCGGCCCATTCCGGGGTGCCGGCTCCGGTCCGTTTTTTGCCACGGCGGCCCATTCCGGGGTGCCGGCTCCGGTCCGTTTTTTGCCGCGGCGGCCCATTCCGGGGTGCCGGGGCCGGTCCGTTTTTTGCCGCGGCGGCCCATTCCGGGGTGCCGGACCCGGTCCGTTTTTTGCCACGGCGGCCCATTCCGGGGTGCCGGACCCGGTCCGTTTTTTGCCGCGGCGGCCCATTCCGGGGTGCCGGCGCCGGTCCGTTTTTTGCCGCGGCGGCCCATTCCGGGGTGCCGGCGCCGGTCCGTTTTTTGCCGCGGCGGCCCATTCCGGGGTGCCGGGGCCGGTCCGTTTTTTGCCGCGGCGGCCCATTCCGGGGTGCCGGCGCCTGTCCGTTTTTTGCCGCGGCGGCCCATTCCGGGGTGCCGGACCCGGTCCGTTTTTTGCCGCGGCGGCCCATTCCGGGGTGCCGGAGCCGGTCCGTTTTTTGCCGCGGCGGCCCATTCCGGGGTGCCGGCTCCGGTCCTTTTTTTGCCGCGGCGGCCCATTCCGGGGTGCCGGCTCCGGTCCGTTTTTTGCCGCGGCGGCCCATTCCGGGGTGCCGGAGCCGGTCCGTTTTTTGCCGCGGCGGCCCATTCCGGGGTGCCGGCTCCGGTCCTTTTTTTGCCGCGGCGGCCCATTCCGGGGTGCCGAACCCGGTCCGTTTTTTGCCGCGGCGGCCCATTCCGGGGTGCCGGCTCCGGTCCGTTTTTTGCCGCGGCGGCCCATTCCGGGGTGCCGGACCCGGTCCGTTTTTTGCCGCGGCGGCCCATTCCGGGGTGCCGGCTCCGGTCCGTTTTTTGCCGCGGCGGCCCATTCCGGGGTGCCGGAGCCGGTCCGTTTTTTGCCGCGGCGGCCCATTCCGGGGTGCCGGCTCCGGTCCTTTTTTTGCCGCGGCGGCCCATTCCGGGGTGCCGAACCCGGTCCGTTTTTTGCCGCGGCGGCCCATTCCGGGGTGCCGGCTCCGGTCCGTTTTTTGCCGCGGCGGCCCATTCCGGGGTGCCGGCTCCGGTCCGTTTTTTGCCGCGGCGGCCCATTCCGGGGTGCCGGACCCGGTCCGTTTTTTGCCGCGGCGGCCCATTCCGGGGTGCCGGCGCCGGTCCGTTTTTTGCCGCGGCGGCCCATTCCGGGGTGCCGGCTCCGGTCCGTTTTTTGCCGCGGCGTCCCATTCCGGGGTGCCGGCGCCGGTCCGTTTTTTGCCGCGGCGGCCCATTCCGGGGTGCCGGACCCGGTCCGTTTTTTGCCGTGGCGGCCCATTCCGGGGTGCCGGGGCCGGTCCGTTTTTTGCCGCGGCGGCCCATTCCGGGGTGCCGGGGCCGGTCCGTTTTTTGCCGCGGCGGCCCATTCCGGGGTGCCGGCTCCGGTCCGTTTTTTGCGGCGGCGGCCCATTCCGGGGTGCCGGCTCCGGTCCGTTTTTTGCCGCGGCGGCCCATTCCGGGGTGCCGGGGCCGGTCCGTTTTTTGCCGCGGCGGCCCATTCCGGGGTGCCGGCGCCGGTCCGTTTTTTGCCGCGGCGGCCCATTCCGGGGTGCCGGCTCCGGTCCGTTTTTTGACGCGGCAGCCCATTCCGGGGTGCCGGCTCCGGTCCGTTTTTTGCCGCGGCGGCCCATTCCGGGGTGCCGGAGCCGGTACGTGTTTTGCTGCGGCGGCCCATTCCGCGGTGCCGGACCCGGTCCGTTTTTTGCCGCGGCGGCCCATTCCGGGCTGCCGGACCAGGTCCGTTTTTTGACGTGGCGGCCCATTCCGGGGTGCCGGGGCCGGTCCGTTTTTTGCCGCGGCGGCCCATTCCGGGGTGCCGGACCCGGTCTGTTTTTTGCCGCGGCGGCCCATTCCGGGGTGCCGGACCCGGTCCGTTTTTTGCCGCGGCGGCCCATTCCGGGGTGCCGGAGCCGGTCCGTTTTTTGCCGCGGCGGCCCATTCCGGGGTGCCGGGGCCGGTCCGTTTTTTGCCACGGCGGCCCATTCCGGGGTGCCGGCTCCGGTCCGTTTTTTGCCGCGGCGGCCCATTCCGGGGTGCCGGACCCGGTCCGTTTTTTGCCGCGGCGGCCCATTCCGGGGTGCCGGCGCCGGTCCGTTTTTTGCCGTGGCGGCCCATTCCGGGGTGCCGGGGCCGGTCCGTTTTTTGCCGCGGCGGCCCATTCCGGGGTGCCGGCGCCGGTCCGTTTTTTGCCGCGGCGGCCCATTCCAGGGTGCCGGCGCCGGTCCGTTTTTTGCCGCGGCGGCCCATTCCGGGGTGCCGGGGCCGGGCCGTTTTTTGCCGCGGCGGCCCATTCCGGGGTGCCGGGGCCGGTCCGTTTTTTGCCGCGGCGGCCCATTCCGGGGTGCCGGAGCCGGTCCGTTTTTTGCCGCGGCGGCCCATTCCGGGGTGCCGGCTCCGGTCCTTTTTTTGCCGCGGCGGCCCATTCCGGGGTGCCGGCTACGGTCCGTTTTTTGCCGCGGCGGCCCATTCCGGGGTGCCGGCTCCGGTCCGTTTTTTGCCGCGGCGGCCCATTCCGGGGTGCCGGACCCGGTCCGTTTTTTGCCGCGGCGGCCCATTCCGGGGTGCCGGCGCCGGTCCGTTTTTTGCCGCGGCGGCCCATTCCGGGGTGCCGGACCCGGTCCGTTTTTTGCCGTGGCGGCCCATTCCGGGGTGCCGGGGCCAGTCCGTTTTTTGCCGCGGCGGCCCATTCCGGGGTGCCGGACCCGTTCCGTTTTTTGCCGCGGCGGCCCATTCCGGGGTGCCGGACCCGGTCCGTTTTTTGCCGCGGCGGCCCATTCCGGGGTGCCGGGGCCGGTCCGTTTTTTGCCGCGGCGGCCCATTCCGGGGTGCCGGGGCCGGTCCGTTTTTTGCCGCGGCGGCCCATTCCGGGGTGCCGGCGCCGGTCCGTTTTTTGCCGCGGCGGCCCATTCCGGGGTGCCGGCGCCGGTCCGTTTTTTGCCGCGGCGGCCCATTCCGGGGTGCCGGCGCCGGTCCGTTTTTTGCCGCGGCGGCCCATTCCGGGGTGCCGGCGCCGGTCCGTTTTTTGCCGCGGCGGCCCATTCCGGGGTGCCGGACCCGGTCCGTTTTTTGCCGCGGCGGCCCATTCCGGGGTGCCGGAGCCGGTCCGTTTTTTGCCGCGGCGGCCCATTCCGGGGTGCCGGAGCCGGTCCGTTTTTTGCCGCGGCGGCCCATTCCGGGGTGCCGGCTCCGGTCCGTTTTTTGCCGCGGCGGCCCATTCCGGGGTGCCAGAGCCGGTCCGTTTTTTGCCGCGGCGGCCCATTCCGGGGTGCCGGCGCCTGTCCGTTTTTTGCCGCGGCGGCCCATTCCGGGGTGCCGGCGCCGGTCCGTTTTTTGCCGCGGCGGCCCATTCCGGGGTGCCGGAGCCGGTCCGTTTTTTGCCGCGGCGGCCCATTCCGGGGTGCCGGCTCCGGTCCTTTTTTTGCCGCGGCGGCCCATTCCGGGGTGCCGGCTCCGGTCCGTTTTTTGCCGCGGCGGCCCATTCCGGGGTGCCGGAGCCGGTCCGTTTTTTGCCGCGGCGGCCCATTCCGGGGTGCCGGCTCCGGTCCTTTTTTTGCCGCGGCGGCCCATTCCGGGGTGCCGAACCCGGTCCGTTTTTTGCCGCGGCGGCCCATTCCGGGGTGCCGGCTCCGGTCCGTTTTTTGCCGCGGCGGCCCATTCCGGGGTGCCGGCTCCGGTCCGTTTTTTGCCGCGGCGGCCCATTCCGGGGTGCCGGGGCCGGTCCGTTTTTTGCCGCGGCGGCCCATTCCGGGGTGCCGGAGCCGGTCCGTTTTTTGCCGCGGCGGCCCATTCCGGGGTGCCGGCTCCGGTCCGTTTTTTGCCGCGGCGGCCCATTCCGGGGTGCCGGACCCGGTCCGTTTTTTGCCGCGGCGGCCCATTCCGGGGTGCCGGCTCCGGTCCGTTTTTTGCCGCGGCGGCCCATTCCGGGGTGCCGGCGCCGGTCCGTTTTTTGCCGCGGCGGCCCATTCCGGGGTGCCGGACCCGGTCCGTTTTTTGCCGTGGCGGCCCATTCCGGGGTGCCGGGGCCGGTCCGTTTTTTGCCGCGGCGGCCCATTCCGGGGTGCCGGAGCCGGTCCGTTTTTTGCCGCGGCGGCCCATTCCGGGGTGCCGGCTCCGGTCCGTTTTTTGCGGCGGCGGCCCATTCCGGGGTGCCGGCTCCGGTCCGTTTTTTGACGCGGCGGCCCATTCCGGGGTGCCGGCGCCGGTCCGTTTTTTGCCGCGGCGGCCCATTCCGGGGTGCCGGCTCCGGTCCGTTTTTTGCCGCGGCGGCCCATTCCGGGGTGCCGGCTCCGGTCCGTTTTTTGACGCGGCAGCCCATTCCGGGGTGCCGGCTCCGGTCCGTTTTTTGCCGCGGCGGCCCATTCCGGGGTGCCGGCTCCGGTCCGTTTTTTGCCGCGGCGGCCCATTCCGGGGTGCCAGGGCCGGTCCGTTTTTTGCCGCGGCGGCCCATTCCGGGGTGCCGGCTCTGGTCCGTTTTTTGCCGCGGCGGCCCATTCCGGGGTGCCGGGGCCGGTCCGTTTTTTGCCGCGGCGGCCCATTCCGGGGTGCCGGACCCGGTCCGTTTTTTGCCACGGCGGCCCATTCCGGGGTGCCGGACCCGGTCCGTTTTTTGCCGCGGCGGCCCATTCCGGGGTGCCGGCGCCGGTCCGTTTTTTGCCGCGGCGGCCCATTCCGGGGTGCCGGCGCCGGTCCGTTTTTTGCCGCGGCGGCCCATTCCGGGGTGCCGGGGCCGGTCCGTTTTTTGCCGCGGCGGCCCATTCCGGGGTGCCGGCGCCTGTCCGTTTTTTGCCGCGGCGGCCCATTCCGGGGTGCCGGCTCCGGTCCGTTTTTTGCCGCGGCGGCCCATTCCGGGGTGCCGGAGCCGGTCCGTTTTTTGCCGTGGCGGCCCATTCCGGGGTGCCGGCGCCGGTCCTTTTTTTGCCGCGGCGGCCCATTCCGGGGTGCCGGCTCCGGTCCGTTTTTTGCCGCGGCGGCCCATTCCGGGGTGCCGGCTCCGGTCTGTTTTTTGCCGCGGCGGCCCATTCCGGGGTGCCGGCGCCGGTCCGTTTTTTGCCGCGGCGGCCCATTCCGGGGTGCCGGCTCCGGTCCGTTTTTTGCCGCGGCGGCCCATTCCGGGGTGCCGGACCCGTTCCGTTTTTTGCCGCGGCGGTCCATTCCGGGGTGCCGGACCCGTTCCGTTTTTTGCCGCGGCGGCCCATTCCGGGGTGCCGGCGCCGGTCCGTTTTTTGCCGCGGCGGCCCATTCCGGGGTGCCGGCGCCGGTCCGTTTTTTGCCGCGGCGGCCCATTCCGGGGTGCCGGCTCCGGTCCGTTTTTTGCCGCGGCGGCCCATTCCGGGGTGCCAGAGCCGGTCCGTTTTTTGCCACGGCGGCCCATTCCGGGGTGCCGGCGCCGGTCCGTTTTTTGCCGCGGCGGCCCATTCCGGGGTGCCGGCGCCGGTCCGTTTTTTGCCGCGGCGGCCCATTCCGGGGTGCCGGCGCCGGTCCGTTTTTTGCCGCGGCGGCCCATTCCGGGGTGCCGGCGCCGGTCCGTTTTTTGCCGCGGCGGCCCATTCCGGGGTGCCGGCGCCGGTCCGTTTTTTGCCGCGGCGGCCCATTCCGGGGTGCCGGACCCGGTCCGTTTTTTGCCTCGGCGGCCCATTCCGGGGTGCCGGCTCCGGTCCGTTTTTTGCCGCGGCGGCCCATTCCGGGGTGCCGGCTCCGGTCCGTTTTTTGCCGCGGCGGCCCATTCCGGGGTGCCGGACCCGGTCCGTTTTTTGCCGGGGCGGCCCATTCCGGGGTGCCGGCTCCGGTCCGTTTTTTGCCGCGGCGGCCCATTCCGGGGTGCCGGAGCCGGTCCGTTTTTTGCCGCGGCGGCCCATTCCGGGGTGCCGGCTCCGGTCCGTGTTTTGCCGCGGCGGCCCATTCCGGGGTGCCGGAGCCGGTCCGTTTTTTGCCGCGGCGGCCCATTCCGGGGTGCCGGACCCGGTCCGTGTTTTGCCGCGGCGGCCCATTCCGGGGTGCCGGCTCCGGTCCGTTTTTTGCCGCGGCGGCCCATTCTGGGGTGCCGGACCCGGTCCGTTTTTTTGTCACGGCGGCCCATTCCGGGGTGCCGGCGCCGGCCCGTTTTTTGCCGCGGCGGCCCATTCCGGGGTGCCGGACCCGGTCCGTTTTTTGCCACGGCGGCCCATTCCGGGGTGCCGGCGCCGGTCCGTTTTTTGCCGCGGCGGCCCATTCCGGGGTGCCGGCTCCGGTCCGTTTTTTGCCGCGGCGGCCCATTCCGGGGTGCCGGCGCCGGTCCGTTTTTTGCCGCGGCGGCCCATTCCGGGGTGCCGGCTCCGGTCCGTTTTTTGCCACGGCGGCCCATTCCGGGGTGCCGGCTCCGGTCCGTTTTTTGCCGCGGCGGCCCATTCCGGGGTGCCGGGGCCGGTCCGTTTTTTGCCGCGGCGGCCCATTCCGGGGTGCCGGACCCGGTCCGTTTTTTGCCACGGCGGCCCATTCCGGGGTGCCGGACCCGGTCCGTTTTTTGCCGCGGCGGCCCATTCCGGGGTGCCGGCGCCGGTCCGTTTTTTGCCGCGGCGGCCCATTCCGGGGTGCCGGCGCCTGTCCGTTTTTTGCCGCGGCGGCCCATTCCGGGGTGCCGGACCCGGTCCGTTTTTTGCCGCGGCGGCCCATTCCGGGGTGCCGGCTCCGGTCCGTTTTTTGCCGCGGCGGCCCATTCCGGGGTGCCGGCTCCGGTCTGTTTTTTGCCGCGGCGGCCCATTCCGGGGTGCCGGCGCCGGTCCGTTTTTTGCTGCGGCGGCCCATTCCGGGGTGCCGGACCCGGTCCGTTTTTTGCCGCGGCGGCCCATTCCGGGGTGCCGGCGCCGGTCCGTTTTTTGCCGCGGCGGCCCATTCCGGGGTGCCGGACCCGGTCCGTTTTTTGCCGCGGCGGCCCATTCCGGGGTGCCGGAGCCGGTCCGTTTTTTGCCGCGGCGGCCCATTCCGGGGTGCCGGCTCCGGTCCGTTTTTTGCCGCGGCGGCCCATTCCGGGGTGCCGGCTCCGGTCTGTTTTTTGCCGCGGCGGCCCATTCCGGGGTGCCGGCGCCGGTCCGTTTTTTGCCGCGGCGGCCCATTCCGGGGTGCCGGCTCCGGTCCGTTTTTTGCCGCGGCGGCCCATTCCGGGGTGCCGGACCCGTTCCGTTTTTTGCCGCGGCGGTCCATTCCGGGGTGCCGGACCCGTTCCGTTTTTTGCCGCGGCGGCCCATTCCGGGGTGCCGGCGCCGGTCCGTTTTTTTGCCGCGGCGGCCCATTCCGGGGTGCCGGCGCCGGTCCGTTTTTTGCCGCGGCGGCCCATTCCGGGGTGCCGGCTCCGGTCCGTTTTTTGCCGCGGCGGCCCATTCCGGGGTGCCAGAGCCGGTCCGTTTTTTGCCACGGCGGCCCATTCCGGGGTGCCGGCGCCGGTCCGTTTTTTGCCGCGGCGGCCCATTCCGGGGTGCCGGCGCCGGTCCGTTTTTTGCCGCGGCGGCCCATTCCGGGGTGCCGGCGCCGGTCCGTTTTTTGCCGCGGCGGCCCATTCCGGGGTGCCGGCGCCGGTCCGTTTTTTGCCGCGGCGGCCCATTCCGGGGTGCCGGCGCCGGTCCGTTTTTTGCCGCGGCGGCCCATTCCGGGGTGCCGGACCCGGTCCGTTTTTTGCCTCGGCGGCCCATTCCGGGGTGCCGGCTCCGGTCCGTTTTTTGCCGCGGCGGCCCATTCCGGGGTGCCGGCTCCGGTCCGTTTTTTGCCGCGGCGGCCCATTCCGGGGTGCCGGACCCGGTCCGTTTTTTGCCGGGGCGGCCCATTCCGGGGTGCCGGCTCCGGTCCGTTTTTTGCCGCGGCGGCCCATTCCGGGGTGCCGGAGCCGGTCCGTTTTTTGCCGCGGCGGCCCATTCCGGGGTGCCGGCTCCGGTCCGTGTTTTGCCGCGGCGGCCCATTCCGGGGTGCCGGAGCCGGTCCGTTTTTTGCCGCGGCGGCCCATTCCGGGGTGCCGGACCCGGTCCGTGTTTTGCCGCGGCGGCCCATTCCGGGGTGCCGGCTCCGGTCCGTTTTTTGCCGCGGCGGCCCATTCTGGGGTGCCGGACCCGGTCCGTTTTTTTGTCACGGCGGCCCATTCCGGGGTGCCGGCGCCGGCCCGTTTTTTGCCGCGGCGGCCCATTCCGGGGTGCCGGACCCGGTCCGTTTTTTGCCACGGCGGCCCATTCCGGGGTGCCGGCGCCGGTCCGTTTTTTTGCCGCGGCGGCCCATTCCGGGGTGCCGGCTCCGGTCCGTTTTTTGCCGCGGCGGCCCATTCCGGGGTGCCGGCGCCGGTCCGTTTTTTGCCGCGGCGGCCCATTCCGGGGTGCCGGCTCCGGTCCGTTTTTTGCCACGGCGGCCCATTCCGGGGTGCCGGCTCCGGTCCGTTTTTTGCCGCGGCGGCCCATTCCGGGGTGCCGGGGCCGGTCCGTTTTTTGCCGCGGCGGCCCATTCCGGGGTGCCGGACCCGGTCCGTTTTTTGCCACGGCGGCCCATTCCGGGGTGCCGGACCCGGTCCGTTTTTTGCCGCGGCGGCCCATTCCGGGGTGCCGGCGCCGGTCCGTTTTTTGCCGCGGCGGCCCATTCCGGGGTGCCGGCGCCTGTCCGTTTTTTGCCGCGGCGGCCCATTCCGGGGTGCCGGACCCGGTCCGTTTTTTGCCGCGGCGGCCCATTCCGGGGTGCCGGCTCCGGTCCGTTTTTTGCCGCGGCGGCCCATTCCGGGGTGCCGGCTCCGGTCTGTTTTTTGCCGCGGCGGCCCATTCCGGGGTGCCGGCGCCGGTCCGTTTTTTGCTGCGGCGGCCCATTCCGGGGTGCCGGACCCGGTCCGTTTTTTGCCGCGGCGGCCCATTCCGGGGTGCCGGCGCCGGTCCGTTTTTTGCCGCGGCGGCCCATTCCGGGGTGCCGGACCCGGTCCGTTTTTTGCCGCGGCGGCCCATTCCGGGGTGCCGGAGCCGGTCCGTTTTTTGCCGCGGCGGCCCATTCCGGGGTGCCGGCGCCGGTCCGTTTTTTGCCGCGGCGGCCCATTCCGGGGTGCCGGCTCCGGTCCGTTTTTTGCCGCGGCGGCCCATTCCGGGGTGCCAGAGCCGGTCCGTTTTTTGCCGCGGCGGCCCATTCCGGGGTGCCGGAGCCGGTCCGTTTTTTGCCGCGGCGGCCCATTCCGGGGTGCCGGCTCCGGTCCGTTTTTTGCCGCGGCGGCCCATTCCGGGGTGCCGGCGCCGGTCCGTTTTTTGCCGCGGCGGCCCATTCCGGGGTGCCGGACCCGGTCCGTGTTGTGCCGCGGCGGCCCATTCCGGGGTGCCGGCGCCGGTCCGTTTTTTGCAACGGCGGCCCATTCCGGGGTGCCGGCTCCGGTCCGTTTTTTGCCGCGGCGGCCCATTCCGGGGTGCCGGGGCCGGTCCGTTTTTTGCCGCGGCGGCCCATTCCGGGGTGCCGGCGCCGGTCCGTTTTTTGCCGCGGCAGCCCATTCCGGGGTGCCGGCTCCGGTCCGTTTTTTGCCGCGGCGGCCCATTCCGGGGTGCCAGGGCCGGTCCGTTTTTTGCCGTGGCAGCCCATTCCAGGGTGCCGGACCCGGTCCGTTTTTTGCCGCGGCGGCCCATTCCGGGGTGCCGGACCCGGTCCGTTTTTTGCCGCGGCGGCCCATTCCGGGGTGCCGGACCCGGTCCGTTTTTTGCCACGGCGGCCCATTCCGGGGTGCCGGAGCCGGTCCGTTTTTTGACGCGGCGGCCCATTCCGGGGTGCCGGCGCCGGTCCGTTTTTTGCCGCGGCGGCCCATTCCGGGGTGCCGGCTCCGGTCCGTTTTTTGCCGCGGCGGCCCATTCCGGGGTGCCGGACCCGGTCCGTTTTTTGCCGGGGCGGCCCATTCCGGGGTGCCGGCGCCGGTCCGTTTTTTGCCGCGGCGGCCCATTCCGGGGTGCCGGCTCCGGTCCGTTTTTTGCCGCGGCGGCCCATTCCGGGGTGCCGGAGACGGTCCGTTTTTTGCCGCGGCGGCCCATTCCGGGGTGCCGGCTCCGGTCCGTGTTTTGCCGCGGCGGTCCATTCCGGGGTGCCGGCGCCGGTCCGTTTTTTGACGCGGCGGCCCATTCCGGGGTGCCGGACCCGGTCCGTTTTTTGCCGCGGCGGCCCATTCCGGGGTGCCGGGGCCGGTCCGTGTTGTGCCGCGGCGGCCCATTCTGGGGTGCCGGACCCGGTCCGTTTTTTGCCACGGCGGCCCATTCTGGGGTGCCGGACCCGGTCCGTTTTTTGCCGCGGCGGCCCATTCCGGGGTGCCGGAGCCGGTCCGTTTTTTGCCGCGGCGGCCCATTCCGGGGTGCCGGACCCGGTCCGTTTTTTGCCGCGGCGGCCCATTCCGGGGTGCCGGCTCCGGTCCGTTTTTTGCCGCGGCGGCCCATTCCGGGGTGCCGGAGCCGGTCCGTTTTTTGCCGCGGCGGCCCATTCCGGGGTGCCGGACCCGGTCCGTTTTTTGCCGCGGCGGCCCATTCCGGGGTGCCGGCTCCGGTCCGTTTTTTGCCGCGGCGGCCCATTCGGGGGTGCCAGAGCCGGTCCGTTTTTTGCCGCGGCGGCCCATTCCGGGGTGCCGGAGCCGGTCCGTTTTTTGACGCGGCGGCCCATTCCGGGGTGCCGGCTCCGGTCCGTTTTTTGCCACGGCGGCCCATTCCGGGGTGCCGGCGCCGGTCCGTTTTTTGCCGCGGCGGCCCATTCCGGGGTGCCGAACCCGGTCCGTTTTTTGCCGCGGCGGCCCATTCCGGGGTGCCGGGGCCGGTCCGTTTTTTGCCGCGGCGGCCCATTCCGGGGTGCCGGACCCGGTCCGTTTTTTGCAACGGCGGCCCATTCCGGGGTGCCGGAGCCGGTCCGTTTTTTGCCGCGGCGGCCCATTCCGGGGTGCCGGGGCCGGTCCGTTTTTTGCCGCGGCGGCCCATTCCGGGGTGCCGGACCCGGTCCGTTTTTTGCCGCGGCGGCCCATTCCGGGGTGCCGGACCCGGTCCGTTTTTTGCCGCGGCGGCCCATTCCGGGGTGCCGGACCCGGTCCGTTTTTTGCCGCGGCGGCCCATTCCGGGGTGCCGGACCCGGTCCGTTTTTTGCCACGGCGGCCCATTCCGGGGTGCCGGACCCGGTCCGTTTTTTGCCGCGGCGGCCCATTCCGGGGTGCCGGCGCCGGTCCGTTTTTTGCCGCGGCGGCCCATTCCGGGGTGCCGGAGCCGGTCCGTTTTTTGCCGCGGCGGCCCATTCCGGGGTGCCGGACCCGGTCCGTGTTTTGCCGCGGCGGCCCATTCCGGGGTGCCGGACCCGGTCCGTTTTTTGCCGCGGCGGACCATTCCGGGGTGCCGGCTCCGGTCCGTTTTTTGCCACGGCGGCCCATTCCGGGGTGCCGGAGCCGGTCCGTTTTTTTGCCGCGGCGGCCCATTCCGGGGTGCCGGCTCCGGTCCTTTTTTTGACGCGGCGGCCCATTCCGGGGTGCCGGCTCCGGTCCGTTTTTTGCCGCGGCGGCCCATTCCGGGGTGCCGTAGCCGGTCCGTTTTTTGCCGCGGCGGCCCATTCCGGGGTGCCGGCTCCGGTCCGTTTTTTGCCGCGGCGGCCCATTCCGGGGGTGCCGGCGCCGGTCCGTTTTTTGCCGCGGCGGCCCATTCCGGGGTGCCGGCTCCGGTCCGTTTTTTGCCGCGGCGGACCATTCCGGGGTGCCGGGGCCAGTCCGTTTTTTGCCGCGGCGGACCATTCCGGGGTGCCGGACCCGGTCCGTTTTTTGCCGCGGCGGCCCATTCCGGGGTGCCGGACCCGGTCCGTTTTTTGCCGCGGCGGCCCATTCCGGGGTGCCGGACCCGGTCCGTTTTTTTGCCGCGGCGGCCCATTCCGGGGTGCCGGCGCCGGTCCGTTTTTTGCCGCGGCGGCCCATTCCGGGGTGCCGGCGCCGGTCCGTTTTTTGCCGCGGCGGCCCATTCCGGGGTGCCGGCTCCGGTCCGTTTTTTGCCGCGGCGGCCCATTCCGGGGTGCCGGTGCCGGTCCGTTTTTTGCCGCGGCGGCACATTCCGGGGTGCCGTAGCCGGTCCGTTTTTTGCCGCGGCGGCCCATTCCGGGGTGCCGGACCCGGTCCGTTTTTTGCCGCGGCGGCCCATTCCGGGGTGCCGGCGCCGGTCCGTTTTTTGCCGCGGCGGCCCATTCCGGGGTGCCGGACCCGGTCCGTTTTTTTGCCGCGGCGGCCCATTCCGGGGTGCCGGCTCCGGTCCGTTTTTTGCCGCGGCGGCCCATTCCGGGGTGCCGGAGCCGGTCCGTTTTTTGCCGGGGCGGCCCATTCCGGGGTGCCGGCGCCGGTCCGTTTTTTGCCGCGGCGGCCCATTCCGGGGTGCCGGCGCCGGTCCGTTTTTTGCCGCGGCGGCCCATTCCGGGGTGCCGGCTCCGGTCCGTTTTTTGCCGCGGCGGCCCATTCCGGGGTGCCGGCTCCGGTCCGTTTTTTGCCACGGCGGCCCATTCCGGGGTGCCGGCTCCGGTCCGTTTTTTGCCGCGGCGGCCCATTCCGGGGTGCCGGCTCCGGTCCGTGTTGTGCCGCGGCGGCCCATTCCGGGGTGCCGGCGCCGGTCCGTTTTTTGCCGCGGCGGCCCATTCCGGGGTGCCGGCTCCGGTCCGTTTTTTGCCGCGGCAGCCCATTCCGGGGTGCCGGCGCCGGTCCGTTTTTTGCAACGGCGGCCCATTCCGGGGTGCCGGGGCCGGTCCGTTTTTTGCCGCGGCGGCCCATTCCGGGGTGCCGGGGCCGGTCCGTTTTTTGCCGCGGCGGCCCATTCCGGGGTGCCGGCTCCGGTCCGTTTTTTGCCGCGGCGGCCCATTCCGGGGTGCCGGCTCCGGTCCGTTTTTTGCCGCGGCGGCCCATTCCGGGGTGCCGGCTCCGGTCCGTTTTTTGCCGTGGCGGCCCATTCCAGGGTGCCTGACCCGGTCCGTTTTTTGCCGCGGCGGCCCATTCCGGGGTGCCGGCTCCGGTCCGTTTTTTGCCGCGGCGGCCCATTCCGGGGTGCCGGACCCGGTCCGTTTTTTGCCGCGGCGGCCCATTCCGGGGTGCCGGCTCCGGTCCGTTTTTTGCCGCGGCGGCCCATTCCGGGGTGCCGGACCCGGTCCGTTTTTTGCCGCGGCGGCCCATTCCGGGGTGCCGGACCCGGTCCGTTTTTTGCCGCGGCGGCCCATTCCGGGGTGCCGGAGCCGGTCCGTTTTTTGCCGCGGCGGCCCATTCCGGGGTGCCGGACCCGGTCCGTTTTTTGCCGCGGCGGCCCATTCCGGGGTGCCGGCGCCGGTCCGTTTTTTGCCGCGGCGGCCCATTCCGGGGTGCCGGCTCCGGTCCGTTTTTTGCCGCGGCGGCCCATTCCGGGGTGCCGGCGCCGGTCCGTTTTTTGCCGCGGCGGCCCATTCCGGGGTGCCGGCGCCGGTCCGTTTTTTGCCGCGGCGGCCCATTCCGGGGTGCCGGACCCGGTCCGTTTTTTGCCGCGGCGGCCCATTCCGGGGTGCCGGCTCCGGTCCGTTTTTTTGCCGCGTCGGCCCATTCCGGTGTGCCGGCTCCGGTCCGTTTTTTGACGCGGCGGCCCATTCCGGGGTGCCGGGGCCGGTCTGTTTTTTGCCGCGGCGGCCCATTCCGGGGTGCCGGCGCCGGTCCGTTTTTTGCCGCGGCGGCCCATTCCGGGGTGCCGGACCCGGTCCGTTTTTTGCCACGGTGGCCCATTCCGGGGTGCCGGACCCGGTCCGTTTTTTGCCGCGGCGGCCCATTCCGGGGTGCCGGACCCGGTCCGTTTTTTGCCGCAGCGGCCCATTCCGGGGTGCCGGCTCCGGTCCGTATTTTGCCGCGGCGGCCCATTCCGGGGTGCCGGACCCGGTCCGTTTTTTGCCGCGGCGGCCCATCCGGGGTGCCGGACCCGGTCCGTTTTTTGCCGCGGCGGCCCATTCCGGGGTGCCGGCTCCGGTCCGTTTTTTGACGCCGCGGCCCATTCCGGGGTGCCGGACCCGGTCCGTTTTTTGACGCGGCGGCCCATTCCGGGGTGCCGGACCCGGTCCGTTTTTTGCCGCGGCGGCCCATTCCGGGGTGCCGGCTCCGGTCCGTTTTTTGCCGCGGCGGCCCATTCCGGGGTGCCGGACCCGGTCCGTTTTTTGCCGCGGCGGCCCATTCCGGGGTGCCGGCTCCGGTCCGTTTTTTACAACGGCGGCCCATTCCTGGGTGCCGGAGCCGGTCCGTTTTTTGCCGCGGTGGCCCATTCCAGGGTGCCGGGGCCAGTCCGTTTTTTGCCACGGTGGCCCATTCCAGGGTGCCGGACCCGGTCCGTTTTTTGCCGCGGCGGCCCATTCCGGGGTGCCGGCTCCGGTCCGTTTTTTGCCGCGGCGTCCCATTCCGGGGTGCCAGCTCCGGTCCGTTTTTTGCCGCGGCGGCCCATTCCGGGGTGCGGGGGCCGGTCCGTTTTTTGCCGCGGCAGCCCATTCCGGGGTGCCGGCGCCGGTCCGTTTTTTGCCGCGGCGGCCCATTCCGGGGTGCCGGCTCCGGTCCGTTTTTTGCCGTGGGGGCCCATTCCAGGGTGCCGGACCAGGTCCGTTTTTTGCCGCGGCGGACCATTCCGGGGTGCCGGGGCCGGTCCGTTTATTGCTGCGGCGTCCCATTCCGGGGTGCCGGCGCCGGTCCGTTTTTTGCCGCGGCGGCCCATTCCGGGGTGCCGGGGCCGGTCCGTTTTTTGCCGCGGCGGCCCATTCCGGGGTGCCGGACCCAGTCCGTTTTTTGACGCGGCGGCCCATTCCGGGGTGCCGGACCCAGTCCGTTTTTTGACGCGGCGGCCCATTCCGGGGTGCCGGACCCGGTCCGTTTTTTCCCGCGGCAGCCCATTCCGGGTTGCTGGCTCCGGTCCGTTTTTTGCCGCGGCGGCCCATTCCAGGGTGCCGGGGCCGGTCCGTTTTTTGCCGCGGCGGCCCATTCCGGGGTGCCGGCTCCGGTCCGTTTTTTGCCGCGGCAGCCCATTCCGGGGTGCCAGGGCCAGTCCGTTTTTTGCCGAGGCGGTCCATTCCAGGGTGCCGGACCCAGTCCGTTTTTTGCCGCGGCAGCCCATTCCGGGGTGCCGGACCCGGTCCGTTTTTTGCCGCGGCGGCCCATTCCGGGGTGCAGGGGCCGGGCCGTTTTTTGCCGCGGCGGCCCATTCCGGGGTGCCGGCGCCGGTCCGTTTTTTGACGCGGCGGCCCATTCCGGGGTGCCAGGGCCAGTCCGTTTTTTGCCGCGGCGGCCCATTCCGGGGTGCCGGACCCGGTCCGTTTTTTGCCGCGGCGGCCCATTCCGGGGTGCCGGCTCCGGTCCGTTTTTTGCCGCGGCGGCCCATTCCGGGGTGCCGGGGCCGGTCCGTTTTTTGCCGCGGCGGCCCATTCCGGGGTGCCGGCTCCGGTCCGTTTTTTGACGCGGCGGCCCATTCCGGGGTGCCGGACCCGGTCCGTTTTTTGCCGCGGCGGCCCATTCCGGGGTGCCGGCTCCGGTCCGTTTTTTGCCGCGGCGGCCCATTCCGGGGTGCCGGACCCGGTCCGTTTTTTGCCGCGGCGGCCCATTCCGGGGTGCCGGCTCCGGTCCGTTTTTTACAACGGAGGCCCATTCCTGGGTGCCGGAGCCGGTCCGTTTTTTGCCGCGGTGGCCCATTCCAGGGTGCCGGGGCCAGTCCGTTTTTTGCCACGGTGGCCCATTCCAGGGTGCCGGACCCGGTCCGTTTTTTGCCGCGGCGGCCCATTCCGGGGTGCCGGCTCCGGTCCGTTTTTTGCCGCGGCGGCCCATTCCGGGGTGCCGGCTCCGGTCCGTTTTTTGCCGCGGCGGCCCATTCCGGGGTGCCGGCTCCGGTCCGTTTTTTGCCGCGGCAGCCCATTCCGGGGTGCCGGTGCCGGTCCGTTTTTTGCCGCGGCGGCCCATTCCGGGGTGCCGGCTCCGGTCCGTGTTGTGCCGTGGCGGCCCATTCCGGGGTGCCGGCGCCGGTCCGTTTTTTGCCGCGGCGGCCCATTCCGGGGTGCCGGCTCCGGTCCGTTTTTTGCCGCGGCAGCCCATTCCGGGGTGCCGGCGCCGGTCCGTTTTTTGCAACGGCGGCCCATTCCGGGGTGCCGGGGCCGGTCCGTTTTTTGCCGCGGCGGCCCATTCCGGGGTGCCGGGGCCGGTCCGTTTTTTGCCGCGGCGGCCCATTCCGGGGTGCCGGCGCCGGTCCGTTTTTTGCCGCGGCGGCCCATTCCGGGGTGCCGGCTCCGGTCCGTTTTTTGCCGCGGCGGCCCATTCCGGGGTGCCGGACCCGGTCCGTTTTTTGCCGCGGCGGCCCATTCCAGGGTGCCTGACCCGGTCCGTTTTTTGCCGCGGCGGCCCATTCCGGGGTGCCGGACCCGGTCCGTTTTTTGCCGCGGCGGCCCATTCCGGGGTGCCGGCGCCGGTCCGTTTTTTGCCGCGGCGGCCCATTCCGGGGTGCCGGCTCCGGTCCGTTTTTTGCCGCGGCGGCCCATTCCGGGGTGCCGGAGCCGGTCCGTTTTTTGCCGCGGCGGCCCATTCCGGGGTGCCGGACCCGGTCCGTTTTTTGCCGCGGCGGCCCATTCCGGGGTGCCGGGGCCGGTCCGTTTTTTGCCGCGGCGGCCCATTCCGGGGTGCCGGACCCGGTCCGTGTTTTGCCGCGGCGGTCCATTCCGGGGTGCCGGCGCCGGTCCGTTTTTTGACGCGGCGGCCCATTCCGGGGTGCCGGGGCCGGTCCGTTTTTTGCCGCGGCGGCCCATTCCGGGGTGCCGGGGCCTCCGTGTTGTGCCGCGGCGGCCCATTCCGGGGTGCCGGCTCCGGTCCGTTTTTTGCCGTGGCGGCCCATTCCAGGGTGCCGGACCCGGTCCGTTTTTTGCCGCGGCGGCCCATTCCGGGGTGCCGGCGCCGGCCCGTTTTTTGCCGCGGCGGCCCATTCCGGGGTGCCGGCTCCGGTCCGTTTTTTGCCGCGGCGGCCCATTCCGGGGTGCCGGACCCGGTCCGTTTTTTGCCGCGGCGGCCCATTCCGGGGTGCCGGCGCCGGTCCGTTTTTTGCCGCGGCGGCCCATTCCGGGGTGCCGGACCCGGTCCGTTTTTTGCCGCGGCGGCCCATTCCGGGGTGCCGGCTCCGGTCCGTTTTTTGCCACGGCAGCCCATTCCGGGGTGCCGGAGCCGGTCCGTTTTTTGCCGCGGCGGCCCATTCCGGGGTGCCGGGGCCGGTCCGTTTTTTGCCGCGGCGGCCCATTCCGGGGTGCCGGACCCGGTCCGTTTTTTGCCGCGGCGGGCCCATTCCGGGGTGCCGGCTCCGGTCCGTTTTTTGCCGCGGCGGACCATTCCGGGGTGCCGGACCCGGTCCGTTTTTTGCCGCGGCGGCCCATTCCGGGGTGCCGGGGCCGGTCCGTTTTTTGACGCGGCGGCCCATTCCGGGGTGCCGGCGCCGGTCCGTTTTTTGCCGCGGCGGCCCATTCCGGGGTGCCGGACCCGGTCCGTTTTTTGCCGTGGCGGCCCATTCCGGGGTGCCGGGGCCGGTCCGTTTTTTGCCGCGGCGGCCCATTCCGGGGTGCCGGGGCCGGTCCGTTTTTTGCCGCGGCGGCCCATCCGGGGTGCCGGCTCCGGTCCGTTTTTTGCCGCGGCGGCCCATTCCGGGGTGCCGGAGCCGGTCCGTTTTTTGCCGCGGCGGCCCATTCCGGGGTGCCGGCTCCGGTCCGTTTTTTGCCGCGGCGGCCCATTCCGGGGTGCCGGCTCCGGTCTGTTTTTTGCCGCGGCGGCCCATTCCGGGGTGCCGGCGCCGGTCCGTTTTTTGCCGCGGCGGCCCATTCCGGGGTGCCGGGGCCTCCGTGTTGTGCCGTGGCGGCCCATTCCGGGGTGCCGGGGCCGGTCCGTTTTTTGCCGCGGCGGCCCATTCCGGGGTGCCAGGGCCGGTCCGTTTTTTGCCGTGGCGGCCCATTCCAGGGTGCCGGACCCGGTCCGTTTTTTGCCGCGGCGGCCCATTCCGGGGTGCCGGCGCCGGCCCGTTTTTTGCCGCGGCGGCCCATTCCGGGGTGCCGGCTCCGGTCCGTTTTTTGCCGCGGCGGCCCATTCCGGGGTGCCGGACCCGGTCCGTTTTTTGCCGCGGCGGCCCATTCCGGGGTGCCGGCGCCAGTCCGTTTTTTGCCGCGGCGGCCCATTCCGGGGTGCCGGACCCGGTCCGTTTTTTGCCGCGGCGGCCCATTCCGGGGTGCCGGCTCCGGTCCGTTTTTTGCCGCGGCGGCCCATTCCGGGGTGCCGGAGCCGGTCCGTTTTTTGCCGCGGCGGCCCATTCCGGGGTGCCGGGGCCGGTCCGTTTTTTGCCGCGGCGGCCCATTCCGGGGTGCCGGGGCCGGTCCGTTTTTTGCCGCGGCGGCCCATTCCGGGGTGCCGGCGCCGGTCCGTTTTTTGCCGCGGCGGCCCATTCCGGGGTGCCGGCTCCGGTCCGTTTTTTTGCCGCGGCGGCCCATTCCGGGGTGCCGGCGCCGGTCCGTTTTTTGCCGCGGCGGCCCATTCCGGGGTGCCGGCTCCGGTCCGTTTTTTGCCGCGGCGGACCATTCCGGGGTGCCGGACCCGGTCCGTTTTTTGCCGCGGCGGCCCATTCCGGGGTGCCGGACCCGGTCCGTTTTTTGCCGCGGCGTCCCATTCCGGGGTGCCGGCGCCGGTCCGTTTTTTGCCGCGGCGGCCCATTCCGGGGTGCCGGACCCGGTCCGTTTTTTGCCGTGGCGGCCCATTCCGGGGTGCCGGGGCCGGTCCGTTTTTTGCCGCGGCGGCCCATTCCGGGGTGCCGGGGCCGGTCCGTTTTTTGCCGCGGCGGCCCATCCGGGGTGCCGGCTCCGGTCCGTTTTTTGCGGCGGCGGCCCATTCCGGGGTGCCGGCTCCGGTCCGTTTTTTGCCGCGGCGGCCCATTCCGGGGTGCCGGCTCCGGTCCTTTTTTTGCCGCGGCGGCCCATTCCGGGGTGCCGGCTCCGGTCCGTTTTTTGCCGCGGCGGCCCATTCCGGGGTGCCGGCTCCGGTCTGTTTTTTGCCGCGGCGGCCCATTCCGGGGTGCCGGCGCCGGTCCGTTTTTTGCCGCGGCGGCCCATTCCGGGGTGCCGGCTCCGGTCCTTTTTTTGCCGCGGCGGCCCATTCCGGGGTGCCGGACCCGGTCCGTTTTTTGCCGCGGCGGCCCATTCCGGGGTGCCGCCTCCGGTCTGTTTTTTGCCGCGGCGGCCCATTCCGGGGTGCCGGCGCCGGTCCGTTTTTTGCCGCGGCGGCCCATTCCGGGGTGCCGGGGCCTCCGTGTTGTGCCGCGGCGGCCCATTCCGGGGTGCCGGGGCCGGTCCGTTTTTTGCCGCGGCGGCCCATTCCGGGGTGCCAGGGCCGGTCCGTTTTTTGCCGTGGCGGCCCATTCCAGGGTGCCGGACCCGGTCCGTTTTTTGCCGCGGCGGCCCATTCCGGGGTGCCGGCTCCGGTCCGTTTTTTGCCGCGGCGGCCCATTCCGGGGTGCCGGAGCCGGTCCGTTTTTTGCCGGGGCGGCCCATTCCGGGGTGCCGGCTCCGGTCCGTTTTTTGACGCGGCGGCCCATTCCGGGGTGCCGGACCCGGTCCGTTTTTTGCCGCGGCGGCCCATTCCGGGGTGCCGGCTCCGGTCCGTTTTTTGCCGCGGCGGCCCATTCCGGGGTGCCGGACCCGGTCCGTTTTTTGCCGCGGCGGCCCATTCCGGGGTGCCGGCTCCGGTCCGTTTTTTACAACGGCGGCCCATTCCGGGGTGCCGGAGCCGGTCCGTTTTTTGCCGCGGTGGCCCATTCCAGGGTGCCGGGGCCAGTCCGTTTTTTGCCACGGTGGCCCATTCCAGGGTGCCGGACCCGGTCCGTTTTTTGCCGCGGCGGCCCATTCCGGGGTGCCGGCTCCGGTCCGTTTTTTGCCGCGGCGGCCCATTCCGGGGTGCCGGCTCCGGTCCGTTTTTTGCCACGGCGGCCCATTCCGGGGTGCCGGCTCCGGTCCGTTTTTTGCCGCGGCGGCCCATTCCGGGGTGCCGGACCAGGTCCGTGTTGTGCCGCGGCGGCCCATTCCGGGGTGCCGGCGCCGGTCCGTTTTTTGCCGCGGCGGCCCATTCCGGGGTGCCGGCTCCGGTCCGTTTTTTGCCGCGGCAGCCCATTCCGGGGTGCCGGCGCCGGTCCGTTTTTTGCAACGGCGGCCCATTCCGGGGTGCCGGGGCCGGTCCGTTTTTTGCCGCGGCGGCCCATTCCGGGGTGCCGGCTCCGGTCCGTTTTTTGCCGCGGCGGCCCATTCCGGGGTGCCGGGGCCGGTCCGTTTTTTGCCGCGGCGTCCCATTCCGGGGTGCCGGACCCGGTCCGTTTTTTGCCGCGGCGGCCCATTCCGGGGTGCCGGACCCGGTCCGTTTTTTGCCGTGGCGGCCCATTCCGGGGTGCCGGGGCCGGTCCGTTTTTTGCCGCGGCGGCCCATTCCGGGGTGCCGGGGCCGGTCCGTTTTTTGCCGCGGCGGCCCATCCGGGGTGCCGGCTCCGGTCCGTTTTTTGCGGCGGCGGCCCATTCCGGGGTGCCGGCTCCGGTCCGTTTTTTGCCGCGGCGGCCCATTCCGGGGTGCCGGCTCCGGTCCTTTTTTTGCCGCGGCGGCCCATTCCGGGGTGCCGGCTCCGGTCCGTTTTTTGCCGCGGCGGCCCATTCCGGGGTGCCGGACCCGGTCTGTTTTTTGCCGCGGCGGCCCATTCCGGGGTGCCGGGGCCGGTCCGTTTTTTGCCGCGGCGGCCCATTCCGGGGTGCCGGCTCCGGTCCGTTTTTTGCCGCGGCGGCCCATTCCGGGGTGCCGGACCCGGTCCGTTTTTTGCCGCGGCGGCCCATTCCGGGGTGCCGGCGCCGGTCCGTTTTTTGACGCGGCGGCCCATTCCGGGGTGCCGGGGCCGGTCCGTTTTTTGCCGCGGCGGCCCATTCCGGGGTGCCGGGGCCTCCGTGTTGTGCCGCGGCGGCCCATTCCGGGGTGCCGGGGCCGGTCCGTTTTTTGTGCCGCAGCGGCCCATTCCGGGGTGCCAGGGCCGGTCCGTTTTTTGCCGTGGCGGCCCATTCCAGGGTGCCGGACCCGGTCCGTTTTTTGCCGCGGCGGCCCATTCCGGGGTGCCGGCGCCGGCCCGTTTTTTGCCGCGGCGGCCCATTCCGGGGTGCCGGCTCCGGTCCGTTTTTTGCCGCGGCGGCCCATTCCGGGGTGCCGGACCCGGTCCGTTTTTTGCCGCGGCGGCCCATTCCGGGGTGCCGGACCCGGTCCGTTTTTTGCCGCGGCAGCCCATTCCGGGGTGCCGGACCCGGTCCGTTTTTTGCCGCGGCGGCCCATTCCGGGGTGCCGGACCCGGTCCGTTTTTTGCCGCGGCGGCCCATTCCGGGGTGCCGGCTCCGGTCCGTTTTTTGCCGCGGCGGCCCATTCCGGGGTGCCGGCGCCGGTCCGTTTTTTGCCGCGGCGGCCCATTCCGGGGTGCCGGCTCCGGTCCGTTTTTTGCCGCGGCGGACCATTCCGGGGTGCCGGACCCGGTCCGTTTTTTGCCGCGGCGGCCCATTCCGGTGTGCCGGGGCCGGTCCGTTTTTTGCCGCGGCGTCCCATTCCGGGGTGCCGGCGCCGGTCCGTTTTTTGCCGCGGCGGCCCATTCCGGGGTGCCGGCTCCGGTCCGTTTTTTGCCGCGGCGGCCCATTCCGGGGTGCCGGAGCCGGTCCGTTTTTTGCCGCGGCGGCCCATTCCGGGGTGCCGGGGCCGGTCCGTTTTTTGCCGCGGCGGCCCATTCCGGGGTGCCGGCTCCGGTCCGTTTTTTGCCGCGGCGGCCCATTCCGGGGTGCCGGCGCCGGTCCGTTTTTTGCCGCGGCGGCCCATTCCGGGGTGCCGGCTCCGGTCCGTTTTTTGCCGCGGCGGACCATTCCGGGGTGCCGGCGCCGGTCCGTTTTTTGCCGCGGCGGCCCATTCCGGGGTGCCGGCTCCGGTCCGTTTTTTGCCGCGGCGGACCATTCCGGGGTGCCGGACCCGGTCCGTTTTTTGCCGCGGCGGCCCATTCCGGGGTGCCGGCGCCGGTCCGTTTTTTGCCGCGGCGTCCCATTCCGGGGTGCCGGCGCCAGTCCGTTTTTTGCCGCGGCGGCCCATTCCGGGGTGCCGGACCCGGTCCGTTTTTTGCCGTGGCGGCCCATTCCGGGGTGCCGGGGCCGGTCCGTTTTTTGCCGCGGCGGCCCATTCCGGGGTGCCGGGGCCGGTCCGTTTTTTGCCGCGGCGGCCCATCCGGGGTGCCGGCTCCGGTCCGTTTTTTGCCGCGGCGGCCCATTCCGGGGTGCCGGACCCGGTCCGTTTTTTGCCGCGGCGGCCCATTCCGGGGTGCCGGCTCCGGTCCGTTTTTTACAACGGCGGCCCATTCCTGGGTGCCGGAGCCGGTCCGTTTTTTGCCGCGGTGGCCCATTCCAGGGTACCGGGGCCAGTCCGTTTTTTGCCACGGTGGCCCATTCCAGGGTGCCGGACCCGGTCCGTTTTTTGCCGCGGCGGCCCATTCCGGGGTGCCGGCTCCGGTCCGTTTTTTGCCGCGGCGTCCCATTCCGGGGTGCCAGCTCCGGTCCGTTTTTTGCCGCGGCGGCCCATTCCGGGGTGCGGGGGCCGGTCCGTTTTTTGCCGCGGCAGCCCATTCCGGGGTGCCGGCGCCGGTCCGTTTTTTGCGGCGGCGGCCCATTCCGGGGTGCCGGCTCCGGTCCGTTTTTTGCCGTGGCGGCCCATTCCAGGGTGCCGGACCAGGTCCGTTTTTTGCCGCGGCGGACCATTCCGGGGTGCCGGGGCCGGTCCGTTTATTGCCGCGGCGGCCCATTCCGGGGTGCCGGCGCCGGTCCGTTTTTTGCCGCGGCGGCCCATTCCGGGGTGCCGGGGCCGGTCCGTTTTTTGCCGCGGCGGCCCATTCCGGGGTGCCGGACCCAGTCCGTTTTTTGACGCGGCGGCCCATTCCGGGGTGCCGGACCCAGTCCGTTTTTTGACGCGGCGGCCCATTCCGGGGTGCCGGACCCAGTCCGTTTTTTGACGCGGCGGCCCATTCCGGGGTGCCGGCTCCGGTCCGTTTTTTGCCGCGGCGGCCCATTCCGGGGTGCCGGCTCCGGTCCGTTTTTTGCCGTGGCGGCCCATTCCAGGGTGCCTGACCCGGTCCGTTTTTTGCCGCGGCGGCCCATTCCGGGGTGCCGGCTCCGGTCCGTTTTTTGCCGCGGCGGCCCATTCCGGGGTGCCGGCTCCGGTCCGTTTTTTGCCGCGGCGGCCCATTCCGGGGTGCCGGCGCCGGTCCGTTTTTTGCCGCGGCGGCCCATTCCGGGTGCCGGCTCCGGTCCGTTTTTTGCCGCGGCGGCCCATTCCGGGGTGCCGGAGCCGGTCCGTTTTTTGCCGCGGCGGCCCATTCCGGGGTGCCGGCTCCGGTCCGTTTTTTGCCGCGGCGGCCCATTCCGGGGTGCCGGCGCCGGTCCGTTTTTTGCCGCGGCGGCCCATTCCGGGGTGCCGGAGCCGGTCCGTTTTTTGCCGCGGCGGCCCATTCCGGGGTGCCGGACCCGGTCCGTGTTTTGCCGCGGCGGTCCATTCCGGGGTGCCGGCGCCGGTCCGTTTTTTGACGCGGCGGCCCATTCCGGGGTGCCGGGGCCGGTCCGTTTTTTGCCGCGGCGGCCCATTCCGGGGTGCCGGGGCCTCCGTGTTGTGCCGCGGCGGCCCATTCCGGGGTGCCGGCTCCGGTCCGTTTTTTGCCGTGGCGGCCCATTCCAGGGTGCCGGACCCGGTCCGTTTTTTGCCGCGGCGGCCCATTCCGGGGTGCCGGGGCCGGTCCGTTTTTTGCCGTGGCGGCCCATTCCAGGGTGCCGGACCCGGTCCGTTTTTTGCCGCGGCGGCCCATTCCGGGGTGCCGGCGCCGGCCCGTTTTTTGCCGCGGCGGCCCATTCCGGGGTGCCGGCTCCGGTCCGTTTTTTGCCGCGGCGGCCCATTCCGGGGTGCCGGACCCGGTCCGTTTTTTGCCGCGGCGGCCCATTCCGGGGTGCCGGACCCGGTCCGTTTTTTGCCGCGGCAGCCCATTCCGGGGTGCCGGACCCGGTCCGTTTTTTGCCGCGGCGGCCCATTCCGGGGTGCCGGACCCGGTCCGATTTTTGCCGCGGCGGCCCATTCCGGGGTGCCGGCTCCGGTCCGTTTTTTGCCGCGGCGGCCCATTCCGGGGTGCCGGCGCCGGTCCGTTTTTTGCCGCGGCGGCCCATTCCGGGGTGCCGGCTCCGGTCCGTTTTTTGCCGCGGCGGACCATTCCGGGGTGCCGGACCCGGTCCGTTTTTTGCCGCGGCGGCCCATTCCGGTGTGCCGGGGCCGGTCCGTTTTTTGCCGCGGCGTCCCATTCCGGGGTGCCGGCGCCGGTCCGTTTTTTGCCGCGGCGGCCCATTCCGGGGTGCCGGCGCCGGTCCGTTTTTTGCCGCGGCGGCCCATTCCGGGGTGCCGGAGCCGGTCCGTTTTTTGCCGCGGCGGCCCATTCCGGGGTGCCGGGGCCGGTCCGTTTTTTGCCGCGGCGGCCCATTCCGGGGTGCCGGCTCCGGTCCGTTTTTTGCCGCGGCGGCCCATTCCGGGGTGCCGGCGCCGGTCCGTTTTTTGCCGCGGCGGACCATTCCGGGGTGCCGGCTCCGGTCCGTTTTTTGCCGCGGCGGACCATTCCGGGGTGCCGGCGCCGGTCCGTTTTTTGCCGCGGCGGCCCATTCCGGGGTGCCGGCTCCGGTCCGTTTTTTTGCCGCGGCGGACCATTCCGGGGTGCCGGACCCGGTCCGTTTTTTGCCGCGGCGGCCCATTCCGGGGTGCCGGCGCCGGTCCGTTTTTTGCCGCGGCGTCCCATTCCGGGGTGCCGGCGCCGGTCCGTTTTTTGCCGCGGCGGCCCATTCCGGGGTGCCGGACCCGGTCCGTTTTTTGCCGTGGCGGCCCATTCCGGGGTGCCGGCTCCGGTCCGTTTTTTGCCGCGGCGGCCCATTCCGGGGTGCCGGGGCCGGTCCGTTTTTTGCCGCGGCGGCCCATCCGGGGTGCCGGCTCCGGTCCGTTTTTTGCCGCGGCGGCCCATTCCGGGGTGCCGGACCCGGTCCGTTTTTTGCCGCGGCGGCCCATTCCGGGGTGCCGGCTCCGGTCCGTTTTTTACAACGGCGGCCCATTCCTGGGTGCCGGAGCCGGTCCGTTTTTTGCCGCGGTGGCCCATTCCAGGGTGCCGGGGCCAGTCCGTTTTTTGCCACGGTGGCCCATTCCAGGGTGCCGGACCCGGTCCGTTTTTTGCCGCGGCGGCCCATTCCGGGGTGCCGGCTCCGGTCCGTTTTTTGCCGCGGCGTCCCATTCCGGGGTGCCAGCTCCGGTCCGTTTTTTGCCGCGGCGGCCCATTCCGGGGTGCGGGGGCCGGTCCGTTTTTTGCCGCGGCAGCCCATTCCGGGGTGCCGGCGCCGGTCCGTTTTTTGCGGCGGCGGCCCATTCCGGGGTGCCGGCTCCGGTCCGTTTTTTGCCGTGGCGGCCCATTCCAGGGTGCCGGACCAGGTCCGTTTTTTGCCGCGGCGGACCATTCCGGGGTGCCGGGGCCGGTCCGTTTATTGCCGCGGCGTCCCATTCCGGGGTGCCGGCGCCGGTCCGTTTTTTGCCGCGGCGGCCCATTCCGGGGTGCCGGGGCCGGTCCGTTTTTTGCCGCGGCGGCCCATTCCGGGGTGCCGGACCCAGTCCGTTTTTTGACGCGGCGGCCCATTCCGGGGTGCCGGACCCAGTCCGTTTTTTGACGCGGCGGCCCATTCCGGGGTGCCGGACCCGGTCCGTTTTTTCCCGCGGCAGCCCATTCCGGGTTGCTGGCTCCGGTCCGTTTTTTGCCGCGGCGGCCCATTCCGGGGTGCCGGCGCCGGTCCGTTTTTTGACGCGGCGGCCCATTCCGGGGTGCCAGGGCCAGTCCGTTTTTTGCCGCGGCGGCCCATTCCGGGGTGCCGGACCCGGTCCGTTTTTTGCCGCGGCGGCCCATTCCGGGGTGCCGGCTCCGGTCCGTTTTTTGCCGCGGCGGCCCATTCCGGGGTGCCGGGGCCGGTCCGTTTTTTGCCGCGGCGGCCCATTCCGGGGTGCCGGCTCCGGTCCGTTTTTTGACGCGGCGGCCCATTCCGGGGTGCCGGACCCGGTCCGTTTTTTGCCGCGGCGGCCCATTCCGGGGTGCCGGCTCCGGTCCGTTTTTTGCCGCAGCGGCCCATTCCGGGGTGCCGGACCCGGTCCGTTTTTTGCCGCGGCGGCCCATTCCGGGGTGCCGGCTCCGGTCCGTTTTTTACAACGGCGGCCCATTCCTGGGTGCCGGAGCCGGTCCGTTTTTTGCCGCGGCGGCCCATTCCAGGGTGCCGGGGCCAGTCCGTTTTTTGCCACGGTGGCCCATTCCAGGGTGCCGGACCCGGTCCGTTTTTTGCCGCGGCGGCCCATTCCGGGGTGCCGGCTCCGGTCCGTTTTTTGCCGCGGCGGCCCATTCCGGGGTGCCGGCTCCGGTCCGTTTTTTGCCACGGCGGCCCATTCCGGGGTGCCGGCTCCGGTCCGTTTTTTGCCGCGGCGGCCCATTCCGGGGTGCCGGCTCCGGTCCGTGTTGTGCCGCGGCGGCCCATTCCGGGGTGCCGGCGCCGGTCCGTTTTTTGCCGCGGCGGCCCATTCCGGGGTGCCGGCTCCGGTCCGTTTTTTGCCGCGGCAGCCCATTCCGGGGTGCCGGCGCCGGTCCGTTTTTTGCAACGGCGGCCCATTCCGGGGTGCCGGGGCCGGTCCGTTTTTTGCCGCGGCGGCCCATTCCGGGGTGCCGGGGCCGGTCCGTTTTTTGCCGCGGCGGCCCATTCCGGGGTGCCGGCGCCGGTCCGTTTTTTGCCGCGGCGGCCCATTCCGGGGTGCCGGCTCCGGTCCGTTTTTTGCCGCGGCGGCCCATTCCGGGGTGCCGGCTCCGGTCCGTTTTTTGCCGTGGCGGCCCATTCCAGGGTGCCTGACCCGGTCCGTTTTTTGCCGCGGCGGCCCATTCCGGGGTGCCGGCTCCGGTCCGTTTTTTGCCGCGGCGGCCCATTCCGGGGTGCCGGACCCGGTCCGTTTTTTGCCGCGGCGGCCCATTCCGGGGTGCCGGCGCCGGTCCGTTTTTTGCCGCGGCGGCCCATTCCGGGGTGCCGGCTCCGGTCCGTTTTTTGCCGCGGCGGCCCATGCCGGGGTGCCGGGGCCGGTCCGTTTTTTGCCGCGGCGGCCCATTCCGGGGTGCCGGAGCCGGTCCGTTTTTTGCCGCGGCGGCCCATTCCGGGGTGCCGGACCCGGTCCGTGTTTTGCCGCGGCGGTCCATTCCGGGGTGCCGGCGCCGGTCCGTTTTTTGACGCGGCGGCCCATTCCGGGGTGCCGGGGCCGGTCCGTTTTTTGCCGCGGCGGCCCATTCCGGGGTGCCGGGGCCTCCGTGTTGTGCCGCGGCGGCCCATTCCGGGGTGCCGGCTCCGGTCCGTTTTTTGCCGTGGCGGCCCATTCCAGGGTGCCGGACCCGGTCCGTTTTTTGCCGCGGCGGCCCATTCCGGGGTGCCGGGGCCGGTCCGTTTTTTGCCGCGGCGGCCCATTCCGGGGTGCCGGCTCCGGTCCGTTTTTTGCCGCGGCGGCCCATTCCGGGGTGCCGGACCCGGTCCGTTTTTTGCCGCGGCGGCCCATTCCGGGGTGCCGGCGCCGGTCCGTTTTTTGCCGCGGCGGCCCATTCCGGGGTGCCGGACCCGGTCCGTTTTTTGCCGCGGCGGCCCATTCCGGGGTGCCGGCTCCGGTCCGTTTTTTGCCGCGGCGGCCCATTCCGGGGTGCCGGAGCCGGTCCGTTTTTTGCCGCGGCGGCCCATTCCGGGGTGCCGGCGCCGGTCCGTTTTTTGCCGCGGCGGCCCATTCCGGGGTGCCGGGGCCGGTCCGTTTTTTGCCGCGGCGGCCCATTCCGGGGTGCCGGCTCCGGTCCGTTTTTTGCCGCGGCGGCCCATTCCGGGGTGCCGGCGCCGGTCCGTTTTTTGCCGCGGCGGCCCATTCCGGGGTGCCGGCTCCGGTCCGTTTTTTGCCGCGGCGGACCATTCCGGGGTGCCGGACCCGGTCCGTTTTTTGCCGCGGCGGCCCATTCCGGGGTGCCGGGGCCGGTCCGTTTTTTGCCGCGGCGGCCCATTCCGGGGTGCCGGCGCCGGTCCGTTTTTTGCCGCGGCGGCCCATTCCGGGGTGCCGGACCCGGTCCGTTTTTTGCCGTGGCGGCCCATTCCGGGGTGCCGGGGCCGGTCCGTTTTTTGCCGCGGCGGCCCATCCGGGGTGCCGGCTCCGGTCCGTTTTTTGCCGCGGCGGCCCATTCCGGGGTGCCGGAGCCGGTCCGTTTTTTGCCGCGGCGGCCCATTCCGGGGTGCCGGCTCCGGTCCGTTTTTTGCCGCGGCGGCCCATTCCGGGGTGCCGGCTCCGGTCCGTTTTTTGCCGCGGCGGCCCATTCCGGGGTGCCGGACCCGGTCCGTTTTTTGCCGCGGCGGCCCATTCCGGGGTGCCGGCGCCGGTCCGTTTTTTGCCGCGGCGGCCCATTCCGGGGTGCCGGCTCCGGTCCGTTTTTTGCCGCGGCGGCCCATTCCGGGGTGCCGGAGCCGGTCCGTTTTTTGCCGCGGCGGCCCATTCCGGGGTGCCGGACCCGGTCCGTTTTTTGCCGCGGCGGCCCATTCCGGGGTGCCGGGGCCGGTCCGTTTTTTGCCGCGGCGGCCCATTCCGGGGTGCCGGACCCGGTCCGTTTTTTGCCGCGGCGGCCCATTCCGGGGTGCCGGACCCGGTCCGTGTTTTGCCGCGGCGGTCCATTCCGGGGTGCCGGCGCCGGTCCGTTTTTTGACGCGGCGGCCCATTCCGGGGTGCCGGCTCCGGTCCGTTTTTTGCCGCGGCGGCCCATTCCGGGGTGCCGGGGCCTCCGTGTTGTGCCGCGGCGGCCCATTCCAGGGTGCCGGCTCCGGTCCGTTTTTTGCCGTGGCGGCCCATTCCAGGGTGCCGGACCCGGTCCGTTTTTTGCCGCGGCGGCCCATTCCGGGGTGCCGGCGCCGGCCCGTTTTTTGCCGCGGCGGCCCATTCCGGGGTGCCGGCTCCGGTCCGTTTTTTGCCGCGGCGGCCCATTCCGGGGTGCCGGACCCGGTCCGTTTTTTGCCGCGGCGGCCCATTCCGGGGTGCCGGCGCCGGTCCGTTTTTTGCCGCGGCGGCCCATTCCGGGGTGCCGGACCCGGTCCGTTTTTTGCCGCGGCGGCCCATTCCGGGGTGCCGGCTCCGGTCCGTTTTTTGCCGCGGCGGCCCATTCCGGGGTGCCGGAGCCGGTCCGTTTTTTGCCGCGGCGGCCCATTCCGGGGTGCCGGCGCCGGTCCGTTTTTTGCCGCGGCGGCCCATTCCGGGGTGCCGGGGCCGGTCCGTTTTTTGCCGCGGCGGCCCATTCCGGGGTGCCGGCTCCGGTCCGTTTTTTGCCGCGGCGGCCCATTCCGGGGTGCCGGCGCCGGTCCGTTTTTTGCCGCGGCGGCCCATTCCGGGGTGCCGGCTCCGGTCCGTTTTTTGCCGCGGCGGACCATTCCGGGGTGCCGGACCCGGTCCGTTTTTTGCCGCGGCGGCCCATTCCGGGGTGCCGGGGCCGGTCCGTTTTTTGCCGCGGCGGCCCTTTCCGGGGTGCCGGCTACGGTCCGTTTTTTGCCGCGGCGGCCCATTCCGGGGTGCCGGACCCGGTCCGTTTTTTGCCGTGGCGGCCCATTCCGGGGTGCCGGGGCCGGTCCGTTTTTTGCCGCGGCGGCCCATCCGGGGTGCCGGCTCCGGTCCGTTTTTTGCCGCGGCGGCCCATTCCGGGGTGCCGGAGCCGGTCCGTTTTTTGCCGCGGCGGCCCATTCCGGGGTGCCGGCTCCGGTCCGTTTTTTGCCGCGGCGGCCCATTCCGGGGTGCCGGCTCCGGTCCGTTTTTTGCCGCGGCGGCCCATTCCGGGGTGCCGGCTCCGGTCTGTTTTTTGCCGTGGCGGCCCATTCCGGGGTGCCGGCGCCGGTCCGTTTTTTGCCGCGGCGGCCCATTCCGGGGTGCCGGGGCCTCCGTGTTGTGCCGTGGCGGCCCATTCCGGGGTGCCGGGGCCGGTCCGTTTTTTGCCGCGGCGGCCCATTCCGGGTTGCCAGGGCCGGTCCGTTTTTTGCCGTGGCGGCCCATTCCAGGGTGCCGGACCCGGTCCGTTTTTTGCCGCGGCGGCCCATTCCGGGGTGCCGGCGCCGGCCCGTTTTTTGCCGCGGCGGCCCATTCCGGGGTGCCGGCTCCGGTCCGTTTTTTGCCGTGGCGGCCCATTCCGGGGTGCCGGAGCCGGTCCGTTTTTTGCCGCGGCGGCCCATTCCGGGGTGCCGGCGCCAGTCCGTTTTTTGCCGCGGCGGCCCATTCCGGGGTGCCGGACCCGGTCCGTTTTTTGCCGCGGCGGCCCATTCCGGGGTGCCGGCTCCGGTCCGTTTTTTGCCGCGGCGGCCCATTCCGGGGTGCCGGAGCCGGTCCGTTTTTTGCCGCGGCGGCCCATTCCGGGGTGCCAGGGCCGGTCCGTTTTTTGCCGCGGCGGCCCATTCCGGGGTGCCGGCTCCGGTCCGTTTTTTGCCGCGGCGGACCATTCCGGGGTGCCGGACCCGGTCCGTTTTTTGCCGCGGCGGCCCATTCCGGGGTGCCGGGGCCGGTCCGTTTTTTGCCGCGGCGTCCCATTCCGGGGTGCCGGCGCCGGTCCGTTTTTTGCCGCGGCGGCCCATTCCGGGGTGCCGGACCCGGTCCGTTTTTTGCCGTGGCGGCCCATTCCGGGGTGCCGGGGCCGGTCCGTTTTTTGCCGCGGCGGCCCATTCCGGGGTGCCGGGGCCGGTCCGTTTTTTGCCGTGGCGGCCCATTCCGGGGTGCCGGGGCCGGTCCGTTTTTTGCCGCGGCGGCCCATTCCGGGGTGCCGGCTCCGGTCTGTTTTTTGCCGCGGCGGCCCATTCCGGGGTGCCGGCGCCGGTCCGTTTTTTGCCGCGGCGGCCCATTCCGGGGTGCCGGCTCCGGTCCTTTTTTTGCCGCGGCGGCCCATTCCGGGGTGCCGGCTCCGGTCCGTTTTTTGCCGCGGCGGCCCATTCCGGGGTGCCGGCTCCGGTCTGTTTTTTGCCGCGGCGGCCCATTCCGGGGTGCCGGCGCCGGTCCGTTTTTTGCCGCGGCGGCCCATTCCGGGGTGCCGGGGCCTCCGTGTTGTGCCGCGGCGGCCCATTCCGGGGTGCCGGGGCCGGTCCGTTTTTTGCCGCGGCGGCCCATTCCGGGGTGCCAGGGCCGGTCCGTTTTTTGCCGTGGCGGCCCATTCCAGGGTGCCGGACCCGGTCCGTTTTTTGCCGCGGCGGCCCATTCCGGGGTGCCGGAGCCGGTCCGTTTTTTGCCGCGGCGGCCCATTCCGGGGTGCCGGCTCCGGTCCGTTTTTTGCCGCGGCGGCCCATTCCGGGGTGCCGGAGCCGGTCCGTTTTTTGCCGCGGCGGCCCATTCCGGGGTGCCGGGGCCGGTCCGTTTTTTGCCGCGGCGGCCCATTCCGGGGTGCCGGGGCCGGTCCGTTTTTTGCCGCGGCGGCCCATTCCGGGGTGCCGGCGCCCGTCCGTTTTTTGCCGCGGCGGCCCATTCCGGGGTGCCGGCTCCGGTCCGTTTTTTGCCGCGGCGGCCCATTCCGGGGTGCCGGGGCCGGTCCGTTTTTTGCCGCGGCGTCCCATTCCGGGGTGCCGGACCCGGTCCGTTTTTTGCCGCGGCGGCCCATTCCGGGGTGCCGGCGCCGGTCCGTTTTTTGCCGTGGCGGCCCATTCCGGGGTGCCGGGGCCGGTCCGTTTTTTGCCGCGGCGGCCCATTCCGGGGTGCCGGGGCCGGTCCGTTTTTTGCCGCGGCGGCCCATCCGGGGTGCCGGCTCCGGTCCGTTTTTTGCGGCGGCGGCCCATTCCGGGGTGCCGGCTCCGGTCCGTTTTTTGCCGCGGCGGCCCATTCCGGGGTGCCGGCTCCGGTCCTTTTTTTGCCGCGGCGGCCCATTCCGGGGTGCCGGCTCCGGTCCGTTTTTTGCCGCGGCGGCCCATTCCGGGGTGCCGGCTCCGGTCTGTTTTTTGCCGCGGCGGCCCATTCCGGGGTGCCGGCGCCGGTCCGTTTTTTGCCGCGGCGGCCCATTCCGGGGTGCCGGCTCCGGTCCGTTTTTTGCCGCGGCGGCCCATTCCGGGGTGCCGGACCCGGTCCGTTTTTTGCCGCGGCGGCCCATTCCGGGGTGCCGGCGCCGGTCCGTTTTTTGACGCGGCGGCCCATTCCGGGGTGCCGGGGCCGGTCCGTTTTTTTGCCGCGGCGGCCCATTCCGGGGTGCCGGGGCCTCCGTGTTGTGCCGCGGCGGCCCATTCCGGGGTGCCGGGGCCGGTCCGTTTTTTGCCGCAGCGGCCCATTCCGGGGTGCCAGGGCCGGTCCGTTTTTTGCCGTGGCGGCCCATTCCAGGGTGCCGGACCCGGTCCGTTTTTTGCCGCGGCGGCCCATTCCGGGGTGCCGGCGCCGGCCCGTTTTTTGCCGCGGCGGCCCATTCCGGGGTGCCGGCTCCGGTCCGTTTTTTGCCGCGGCGGCCCATTCCGGGGTGCCGGACCCGGTCCGTTTTTTGCCGCGGCGGCCCATTCCGGGGTGCCGGACCCGGTCCGTTTTTTGCCGCGGCGGCCCATTCCGGGGTGCCGGGGCCGGTCCGTTTTTTGCCGCGGCGGCCCATTCCGGGGTGCCGGCTCCGGTCCGTTTTTTGCCGCGGCGGCCCATTCCGGGGTGCCGGCGCCGGTCCGTTTTTTGCCGCGGCGGCCCATTCCGGGGTGCCGGCGCCGGTCCGTTTTTTGCCGCGGCGGCCCATTCCGGGGTGCCGGCTCCGGTCCGTTTTTTGCCGCGGCGGACCATTCCGGGGTGCCGGACCCGGTCCGTTTTTTGCCGCGGCGGCCCATTCCGGTGTGCCGGGGCCGGTCCGTTTTTTGCCGCGGCGTCCCATTCCGGGGTGCCGGCGCCGGTCCGTTTTTTGCCGCGGCGGCCCATTCCGGGGTGCCGGCTCCGGTCCGTTTTTTGCCGCGGCGGCCCATTCCGGGGTGCCGGACCCGGTCCGTTTTTTGCCGCGGCGGCCCATTCCGGGGTGCCGGGGCCGGTCCGTTTTTTGCCGCGGCGGCCCATTCCGGGGTGCCGGGGCCGGTCCGTTTTTTGCCGCGGCGGCCCATTCCGGGGTGCCGGCGCCGGTCCGTTTTTTGCCGCGGCGGCCCATTCCGGGGTGCCGGCTCCGGTCCATTTTTTGCCGCGGCGGCCCATTCCGGGGTGCCGGCGCCGGTCCGTTTTTTGCCGCGGCGGCCCATTCCGGGGTGCCGGACCCGGTCCGTTTTTTGCCGCGGCGGCCCATTCCGGGGTGCCGGCGCCGGTCCGTTTTTTGCCGCGGCGTCCCATTCCGGGGTGCCGGCGCCGGTCCGTTTTTTGCCGCGGCGGCCCATTCCGGGGTGCCGGACCCGGTCCGTTTTTTGCCGTGGCGGCCCATTCCGGGGTGCCGGACCCGGTCCGTTTTTTGCCGCGGCGGCCCATTCCGGGGTGCCGGGGCCGGTCCGTTTTTTGCCGCGGCGGCCCATCCGGGGTGCTGGCTCCGGTCCGTTTTTTGCGGCGGCGGCCCATTCCGGGGTGCCGGCTCCGGTCCGTTTTTTGCCGCGGCGGCCCATTCCGGGGTGCCGGCTCCGGTCCTTTTTTTGCCGCGGCGGCCCATTCCGGCGTGCCGGCTCCGGTCCGTTTTTTGACGCGGCGGCCCATTCCGGGGTGCCGGCTCCGGTCTGTTTTTTGCCGCGGCGGCCCATTCCGGGGTGCCGGCGCCGGTCCGTTTTTTGCCGCGGCGGCCCATTCCGGGGTGCCGGCTCCGGTCCTTTTTTTGCCGCGGCGGCCCATTCCGGGGTGCCGGCTCCGGTCCGTTTTTTGCCGCGGCGGCCCATTCCGGGGTGCCGGCTCCGGTCTGTTTTTTGCCGCGGCGGCCCATTCCGGGGTGCCGGCGCCGGTCCGTTTTTTGCCGCGGCGGCCCATTCCGGGGTGCCGGGGCCTCCGTGTTGTGCCGCGGCGGCCCATTCCGGGGTGCCGGGGCCGGTCCGTTTTTTGCCGCGGCGGCCCATTCCGGGGTGCCAGGGCCGGTCCGTTTTTTGCCGTGGCGGCCCATTCCAGGGTGCCGGACCCGGTCCGTTTTTTGCCGCGGCGGCCCATTCCGGGGTGCCGGCGCCGGTCCGTTTTTTGCCGCGGCGGCCCATTCCGGGGTGCCGGCTCCGGTCCTTTTTTTGCCGCGGCGGCCCATTCCGGGGTGCCGGCTCCGGTCCGTTTTTTGCCGCGGCGGCCCATTCCGGGGTGCCGGCGCCGGTCCGTTTTTTGCCGCGGCGGCCCATTCCGGGGTGCCGGGGCCGGTCCGTTTTTTGCCGCGGCGGCCCATTCCGGGGTGCCGGACCCGGTCCGTTTTTTGCCGTGGCGGCCCATTCCGGGGTGCCGGACCCGGTCCGTTTTTTGCCGCGGCGGCCCATTCCGGGGTGCCGGGGCCGGTCCGTTTTTTGCCGCGGCGGCCCATTCCGGGGTGCCGGCGCCGGTCCGTTTTTTGCCGCGGCGGCCCATTCCGGGGTGCCGGCTCCGGTCCGTTTTTTGCCGCGGCGGCCCATTCCGGGGTGCCGGCTCCGGTCCGTTTTTTGCCGCGGCGGCCCATTCCGGGGTGCCGGCTCCGGTCCGTTTTTTGCCGCGGCGGACCATTCCGGGGTGCCGGACCCGGTCCGTTTTTTGCCGCGGCGGACCATTCCGGGGTGCCGGGGCCGGTCCGTTTTTTGCCGCGGCGTCCCATTCCGGGGTGCCGGCGCCGGTCCGTTTTTTGCCGCGGCGGCCCATTCCGGGGTGCCGGACCCGGTCCGTTTTTTGCCGTGGCGGCCCATTCCGGGGTGCCGGGGCCGGTCCGTTTTTTGCCGCGGCGGCCCATTCCGGGGTGCCGGGGCCGGTCCGTTTTTTGCCGCGGCGGCCCATCCGGGGTGCCGGCTCCGGTCCGTTTTTTGCGGCGGCGGCCCATTCCGGGGTGCCGGCGCCGGTCCGTTTTTTGCCGCGGCGGCCCATTCCGGGGTGCCGGCGCCGGTCCGTTTTTTGCCGCGGCGGCCCATTCCGGGGTGCCGGCTCCGGTCCGTTTTTTGCCGCGGCGGCCCATTCCGGGGTGCCGGACCCGGTCCGTTTTTTGCCGCGGCGGCCCATTCCGGGGTGCCGGGGCCAGTCCGTTTTTTGCCGCGGCGGCCCATTCCGGGGTGCCGGCGCCGGTCCGTTTTTTGCCGCGGCGGCCCATTCCGGGGTGCCGGACCCGGTCCGTTTTTTGCCGCGGCGGCCCATCCGGGGTGCCGGCTCCGGTCCGTTTTTTGCGGCGGCGGCCCATTCCGGGGTGCCGGCTCCGGTCCGTTTTTTGCCGCGGCGGCCCATTCCGGGGTGCCGGCTCCGGTCCTTTTTTTGCCGCGGCGGCCCATTCCGGGGTGCCGGCGCCGGTCCGTTTTTTGCCGCGGCGGCCCATTCCGGGGTGCCGGCTCCGGTCTGTTTTTTGCCGCGGCGGCCCATTCCGGGGTGCCGGACCCGGTCCGTTTTTTGCCGCGGCGGCCCATTCCGGGGTGCCGGACCCGGTCCGTTTTTTGCCGCGGCGGCCCATTCCGGGGTGCCGTGGCCAGTCCGTTTTTTGCTGCGGCGGCCCATTCCGGGGTGCCGGACCCGTTCCGTTTTTTGCCGCGGCGGCCCATTCCGGGGTGCCGGACCCGGTCCGTTTTTTGCCGCGGCGGCCCATTCCGGGGTGCCGGAGCCGGTCCGTTTTTTGCCGCGGCGGCCCATTCCGGGGTGCCGGACCCGGTCCGTTTTTTGCCGCGGCGGCCCATTCCGGGGTGCCGGCGCCGGTCCGTTTTTTGCCGCGGCGGCCCATTCCGGGGTGCCGGACCCGGTCCGTTTTTTGCCGCGGCGGCCCATTCCGGGGTGCCGGCGCCGGTCCGTTTTTTGCCGCGGCGGCCCATTCCGGGGTGCCGGACCCGGTCCGTTTTTTGCCGCGGCGGCCCATTCCGGGGTGCCGGGGCCGGTCCGTTTTTTGCCGCGGCGGCCCATTCCGGGGTGCCGGACCCGGTCCGTTTTTTGCCGCGGCGGCCCATTCCGGGGTGCCGGCTCCGGTCCGTTTTTTGCCGCGGCGGCCCATTCCGGGGTGCCGGCTCCGGTCCGTTTTTTGCCGCGGCGGCCCATTCCGGGGTGCCGGCTCGGGTCCGTTTTTTGCCGCGGCGGCCCATTCCGGGGTGCCGGACCCGGTACGTGTTTTGCCGCGGCGGCCCATTCCGGTGTGCCGGAGCCGGTCCGTTTTTTGCCGCGGCGGCCCATTCCGGGGTGCCAGGGCCGGTCCGTTTTTTGCCGCGGCGGCCCATTCCGGGGTGCCGGTGCCGGTCCGTTTTTTGCCGCGGCGGCCCATTCCGGGGTGCCGGACCCGGTCCGTTTTTTGCCGCGGCGGCCCATTCCGGGGTGCCGGCGCCGGTCCGTTTTTTGCCGCGGCGGCCCATTCCGGGGTGCCGGACCCGGTCCGTTTTTTGCCGCGGCGGCCCATTCCGGGGTGCCGGCTCCGGTCCGTTTTTTGCCGCGGCGGCCCATTCCGGGGTGCCGGAGCCGGTCCGTTTTTTGCCGGGGCGGCCCATTCCGGGGTGCCGGCTCCGGTCCGTTTTTTGCCGCGGCGGCCCATTCCGGGGTGCCAGAGCCGGTCCGTTTTTTGCCGCGGCGGCCCATTCCGGGGTGCCGGCTCCGGTCCGTTTTTTGACGCGGCGGCCCATTCCGGGGTGCCGGCGCCGGTCCGTTTTTTGCCACGGCGGCCCATTCCGGGGTGCCGGCTCCGGTCCGTTTTTTGCCGCGGCGGCCCATTCCGGGGTGCCGGCTCCGGTCCGTGTTGTGCCGCGGCGGCCCATTCCGGGGTGCCGGCGCCGGTCCGTTTTTTTGCCGCGGCGGCCCATTCCGGGGTGCCGGCTCCGGTCCGTTTTTTGCCGCGGCAGCCCATTCCGGGGTGCCGGCTCCGGTCCGTTTTTTGCAACGGCGGCCCATTCCGGGGTGCCGGGGCCGGTCCGTTTTTTGCCGCGGCGGCCCATTCCGGGGTGCCGGGGCCGGTCCGTTTTTTGCCGTGGCGGCCCATTCCAGGGTGCCGGACCCGGTCCGTTTTTTGCCGCGGCGGCCCATTCCGGGGTGCCGGCTCCGGTCCGTTTTTTGCCGCGGCGGCCCATTCCGGGGTGCCGGGGCCGGTCCGTTTTTTGCCGCGGCGGCCCATTCCGGGGTGCCGGCGCCGGTCCGTTTTTTGCCGCGGCGGCCCATTCCGGGGTGCCGGCTCCGGTCCGTTTTTTGCCGCGGCGGCCCATTCCGGGGTGCCGGCGCCGGTCCGTTTTTTGCAACGGCGGCCCATTCCGGGGTGCCGGGGCCAGTCCGTTTTTTGCCGCGGCGTCCCATTCCGGGGTGCCGGCGCCGGTGCGTTTTTTGCCGCGGCGGCCCATTCCGGGGTGCCGGACCCGGTCCGTTTTTTGCCGTGGCGGCCCATTCCGGGGTGCCGGGGCCGGTCCGTTTTTTGCCGCGGCGGCCCATTCCGGGGTGCCGGCGCCGGTCCGTTTTTTGCCGCGGCGGCCCATCCGGGGTGCCGGCTCCGGTCCGTTTTTTGCCGCGGCGGCCCATTCCGGGGTGCCGGCTCCGGTCCGTTTTTTGCCGCGGCGGCCCATTCCGGGGTGCCGGCTCCGGTCCTTTTTTTGCCGCGGCGGCCCATTCCGGGGTGCCGGCGCCGGTCCGTTTTTTGCCGCGGCGGCCCATTCCGGGGTGCCGGCTCCGGTCTGTTTTTTGCCGCGGCGGCCCATTCCGGGGTGCCGGCTCCGGTCCGTTTTTTGCCGCGGCGGCCCATTCCGGGGTGCCGGACCCGGTCCGTTTTTTGCCGCGGCGGCCCATTCCGGGGTGCCGGGGCCAGTCCGTTTTTTGCCGCGGCGTCCCATTCCGGGGTGCCGGCGCCGGTCCGTTTTTTGCCGCGGCGGCCCATTCCGGGGTGCCGGACCCGGTCCGTTTTTTGCCGTGGCGGCCCATTCCGGGGTGCCGGGGCCGGTCCGTTTTTTGCCGCGGCGGCCCATTCCGGGGTGCCGGCGCCGGTCCGTTTTTTGCCGCGGCGGCCCATCCGGGGTGCCGGCTCCGGTCCGTTTTTTGCGGCGGCGGCCCATTCCGGGGTGCCGGCTCCGGTCCGTTTTTTTGCCGCGGCGGCCCATTCCGGGGTGCCGGCTCCGGTCCTTTTTTTGCCGCGGCGGCCCATTCCGGGGTGCCGGCGCCGGTCCGTTTTTTGCCGCGGCGGCCCATTCCGGGGTGCCGGCTCCGGTCTGTTTTTTGCCGCGGCGGCCCATTCCGGGGTGCCGGACCCGGTCCGTTTTTTGCCGCGGCGGCCCATTCCGGGGTGCCGGACCCGGTCCGTTTTTTGCCGCGGCGGCCCATTCCGGGGTGCCGGGGCCAGTCCGTTTTTTGCTGCGGCGGCCCATTCCGGGGTGCCGGACCCGTTCCGTTTTTTGCCGCGGCGGCCCATTCCGGGGTGCCGGACCCGGTCCGTTTTTTGCCGCGGCGGCCCATTCCGGGGTGCCGGAGCCGGTCCGTTTTTTGCCGCGGCGGCCCATTCCGGGGTGCCGGACCCGGTCCGTTTTTTGCCGCGGCGGCCCATTCCGGGGTGCCGGCGCCGGTCCGTTTTTTGCCGCGGCGGCCCATTCCGGGGTGCCGGCTCCGGTCCGTTTTTTGCCGCGGCGGCCCATTCCGGGGTGCCGGCGCCGGTCCGTTTTTTGCCGCGGCGGCCCATTCCGGGGTGCCGGACCCGGTCCGTTTTTTGCCGCGGCGGCCCATTCCGGGGTGCCGGGGCCGGTCCGTTTTTTGCCGCGGCGGCCCATTCCGGGGTGCCGGACCCGGTCCGTTTTTTGCCGCGGCGGCCCATTCCGGGGTGCCGCCTCCGGTCCGTTTTTTGCCGCGGCGGCCCATTCCGGGGTGCCGGCGCCGGTCCGTTTTTTGCCGCGGCGGCCCATTCCGGGGTGCCGGGAGCCGGTCCGTTTTTTGCCGCGGCGGCCCATTCCGGGGTGCCGGCTCCGGTCCGTTTTTTGCCGCGGCGGCCCATTCCGGGGTGCCGGCTCGGGTCCGTTTTTTGCCGCGGCGGCCCATTCCGGGGTGCCGGACCCGGTACGTGTTTTGCCGCGGCGGCCCATTCCGGTGTGCCGGAGCCGGTCCGTTTTTTGCCGCGGCGGCCCATTCCGGGGTGCCAGGGCCGGTCCGTTTTTTTGCCGCGGCGGCCCATTCCGGGGTGCCGGTGCCGGTCCGTTTTTTGCCGCGGCGGCCCATTCCGGGGTGCCGGACCCGGTCCGTTTTTTGCCGCGGCGGCCCATTCCGGGGTGCCGGCGCCGGTCCGTTTTTTGCCGCGGCGGCCCTATCCGGGGTGCCGGACCCGGTCCGTTTTTTGCCGCGGCGGCCCATTCCGGGGTGCCGGCTCCGGTCCGTTTTTTGACGCGGCGGCCCATTCCGGGGTGCCGGCTCCGGTCCGTTTTTTGCCACGGCGGCCCATTCCGGGGTGCCGGCTCCGGTCCGTTTTTTGCCGCGGCGGCCCATTCCGGGGTGCCGGCTCCGGTCCGTGTTGTGCCGCGGCGGCCCATTCCGGGGTGCCGGCGCCGGTCCGTTTTTTGCCGCGGCGGCCCATTCCGGGGTGCCGGCTCCGGTCCGTTTTTTGCCGCGGCAGCCCATTCCGGGGTGCCGGCGCCGGTCCGTTTTTTGCAACGGCGGGCCCATTCCGGGGTGCCGGGGCCGGTCCGTTTTTTGCCGCGGCGGCCCATTCCGGGGTGCCGGGGCCGGTCCGTTTTTTGCCGTGGCGGCCCATTCCAGGGTGCCGGACCCCGGTCCGTTTTTTGCCGCGGCGGCCCATTCCGGGGTGCCGGCTCCGGTCCGTTTTTTGCCGCGGCGGCCCATTCCGGGGTGCCGGACCCGGTCCGTTTTTTGCCGCGGCGGCCCATTCCGGGGTGCCGGCGCCGGTCCGTTTTTTGCCGCGGCGGCCCATTCCGGGGTGCCGGCTCCGGTCCGTTTTTTGCCGCGGCGGCCCATTCCGGGGTGCCGGAGCCGGTCCGTTTTTTGCCGCGGCGGCCCATTCCGGGGTGCCGGACCCGGTCCGTTTTTTGCCGCGGCGGCCCATTCCGGGGTGCCGGCGCCGGCCCGTTTTTTGCCGCGGCGGCCCATTCCGGGGTGCCGGACCCGGTCCGTGTTTTGCCGCGGCGGCCCATTCCGGGGTGCCGGACCCGGTCCGTTTTTTGCCGCGGCGGCCCATTCCGGGGTGCCGGCGCCGGTCCGTTTTTTGCCGCGGCGGCCCATTCCGGGGTGCCGGACCCGGTCCGTTTTTTGCCGCGGCGGCCCATTCCGGGGTGCCGGCTCCGGTCCGTTTTTTGACGCGGCGGCCCATTCCGGGGTGCCGGAGCCGGTCCGTTTTTTGCCGCGGCGGCCCATTCCGGGGTGCCGGCTCCGGTCCTTTTTTTGACGCGGCGGCCCATTCCGGGGTGCCGGCTCCGGTCCGTTTTTTGCCGCGGCGGCCCATTCCGGGGTGCCGGCTCCGGTCCGTTTTTTGCCGCGGCGGCCCATTCCGGGGTGCCGGCGCCGGTCCGTTTTTTGCCGCGGCGGCCCATTCCGGGGTGCCGGACCCGGTCCGTTTTTTGCCGCGGCGGCCCATTCCGGGGTGCCGGCTCCGGTCCGTTTTTTGCCGCGGCGGCCCATTCCGGGGTGCCGGCGCCGGTCCGTTTTTTGCCGTGCCGCGGCGGCCCATTCCGGGGTGCCGGACCCGGTCCGTTTTTTGCCGTGGCGGCCCATTCCGGGGTGCCGGGGCTGGTCCGTTTTTTTGCCGCCGGCGGCCCATTCCGGGGTGCCGGGGCCGGTCCGTTTTTTGCCGCGGCGGCCCATCCGGGGTGCCGGCTCCGGTCCGTTTTTTGCGGCGGCGGCCCATTCCGGGGTGCCGGACCCGGTCCGTTTTTTGCTGCGGCGGCCCATTCCGGGGTGCCGGCTCCGGTCCTTTTTTTGCCGCGGCGGCCCATTCCGGGGTGCGGCTCCGGTCCGTTTTTTGCCGCGGCGGCCCATTCCGGGGTGCCGGCCTCCGGTCCGTTTTTTGCCGCGGCAGCCCATTCCGGGGTGCCGGCGCCGGTCCGTTTTTTGCAAACGGCGGCCCATTCCGGGGTGCCGGGGCCGGTCCGTTTTTTGCCGCGGCGGCCCATTCCGGGGTGCCGGGGCCGGTCCGTTTTTTGCCGCGGCGGCCCATTCCGGGGTGCCGGCGCCGGTCCGTTTTTTGCCGCGGCGGCCCATTCCGGGGTGCCAGGGCCGGTCCGTTTTTTGCCGTGGCGGCCCATTCCAGGGTGCCGGCTCCGGTCCGTTTTTTGCCGCGGCGGCACATTCCGGGGTGCCGGCGCCGGTCCGTTTTTTGCCGCGGCGGCCCATTCCGGGGTGCCGGCGCCGGTCCGTTTTTTGCCGCGGCGGCCCATTCCGGGGTGCCGGCGCCGGTCCGTTTTTTGCCGCGGCGGCCCATTCCGGGGTGCCGGCTCCGGTCCGTTTTTTGCCGCGGCGGCCCATTCCGGGGTGCCGGACCCGGTCCGTTTTTTGCCGCGGCGGCCCATTCCGGGGTGCCGGCGCCGGTCCGTTTTTTGCCGCGGCGGCCCATTCCGGGGTGCCGGGGCCGGTCCGTTTTTTGCCGCGGCGGCCCATTCCGGGGTGCCGGACCCGGTCCGTGTTTTGCCGCGGCGGTCCATTCCGGGGTGCCGGCGCCGGTCCGTTTTTTGACGCGGCGGCCCATTCCGGGGTGCCGGGGCCGGTCCGTTTTTTTGCCGCGGCGGCCCATTCCGGGGTGCCGGGGCCTCCGTGTTGTGCCGCGGCGGCCCATTCCGGGGTGCCGGGGCCGGTCCGTTTTTGCCGCGGCGGCCCATTCCGGGGTGCCGGAGCCGGTCCGTTTTTTGCCGCGGCGGCCCATTCCGGGGTGCCGGCGCCGTCCGTTTTTTTGCCGCGGCGGCCCATTCCGGGGTGCCGGCTCCGGTCCGTTTTTTGCGGCGGCGGCCCATTCCGGGGTGCCGGCTCCGGTCCGTTTTTTGCTGCGGCGGCCCATTCCGGGGTGCCGGCTCGGTCCTTTTTTTGCCGCGGCGGCCCATTCCGGGGGTGCCGGCTCCGGTCCGTTTTTTGCCGCGGCGGCCCATTCCGGGGGTGCCGGCTCCGGTCTGTTTTTTGCCGCGGCGGCCCATTCCGGGGGTGCCGGAGCCGGTCCGTTTTTTGCCGCGGCGGCCCATTCCGGGGTGCCGGCGCCGGTCCGTTTTTTGCCGCGGCGGCCCATTCCGGGGTGCCGGCTCCGGTCCGTTTTTTGCCGCGGCGGCCCATTCCGGGGTGCCGGAGCCGGTCCGTTTTTTTGCCGGGGCGGCCCATTCCGGGGTGCCGGCTCCGGTCCGTTTTTGCCGCGGCGGCCCATTCCGGGGTGCCAGAGCCGGTCCGTTTTTTGCCGCGGCGGCCCATTCCGGGGGTGCCGGACCCGGTCCTTTTTTTGACGCGGCGGCCCATTCCGGGGTGCCGGGGCCGGTCCGTTTTTTGCCACGGCGGCCCGTTCCGGGGTGCCGGCTCCGGTCCGTTTTTTTGCCGCGGCGGCCCATTCCGGGGTGCCGGGGCCGGTCCGTGTTGTGCCGCGGCGGCCCATTCCGGGGTGCCGGCGCCGGTCCGTTTTTTGCCGCGGCGGCCCATTCCGGGGTGCCGGCTCCGGTCCGTTTTTTGACGCGGCAGCCCATTCCGGGGTGCCGGCGCCGGTCCGTTTTTTGCAACGGCGGCCCATTCCGGGGTGCCGGCTCCGGTCCGTTTTTTGCCGCGGCGGCCCATTCCGGGGTGCCGGCTCCGGTCCGTTTTTTGACGCGGCGGCCCATTCCGGGGTGCCGGCTCCGGTCCGTTTTTTGCCGCGGCGGCCCATTCCGGGGTGCCAGGGCCGGTCCGTTTTTTGCCGTGGCGGCCCATTCCAGGGTGCCGGACCCGGTCCGTTTTTTGACGCGGCGGCCCATTCCGGGGTGCCGGCTCCGGTCCGTTTTTTGCCGCGGCGGCCCATTCCGGGGTGCCGGACCCGGTCCGTTTTTTGCCGCGGCGGCCCATTCCGGGGTGCCGGACCCGGTCCGTTTTTTGCCGCGGCGGCCCATTCCGGGGTGCCGGCGCCGGTCCGTTTTTTGCCGCGGCGGCCCATTCCGGGGTGCCGGCTCCGGTCCGTTTTTTGCCGCGGCGGCCCATTCCGGGGTGCCGGACCCGGTCCGTTTTTTGCCGCGGCGGCCCATTCCGGGGTGCCGGAGCCGGTCCGTTTTTTGCCGCGGCGGCCCATTCCGGGGTGCCGGGGCCGGTCCGTGTTTTGCCGCGGCGGTCCATTCCGGGGTGCCGGCGCCGGTCCGTTTTTTGACGCGGCGGCCCATTCCGGGGTGCCGGACCCGGTCCGTTTTTTGCCGCGGCGGTCCATTCCGGGGGTGCCGGGGCCTCCGTGTTGTGCCGCGGCGGCCCATTCCGGGGTGCCGGACCCGGTCCGTTTTTTGCCGCGGCGGCCCATTCCGGGTGCCAGGGCCGGTCCGTTTTTTGCCGTGGCGGCCCATTCCAGGGTGCCGACCCGGTCCGTTTTTTGCCGCGGCGGCCCATCCGGGGTGCCGGCGCCGCCCCGTTTTTTGCCGCGGCGGCCCATTCCGGGGTGCCGGACCCGGTCCGTTTTTTGCCGCGGCGGCCCATTCCGGGTGCCGGACCCGGTCCGTTTTTTTGCCGCGGCGGCCCATTCCGGGGTGCCGGCGCCGGTCCGTTTTTTGCCGCGGCGGCCCATTCCGGGGTGCCGACCCGGTCCGTTTTTTGCCGCGGCGGCCCATTCCGGGGGTGCCGGCTCCGGTCCGTTTTTTGCCGCGGCGGCCCATTCCGGGGTGCCGGAGCCGGTCCGTTTTTTGCCGCGGCGGCCCATTCCGGGGGTGCCGGCTCCGGTCCGTTTTTTGCCGCGGCGGCCCATTCGGTGTGCCGGAGCCGGTCCGTTTTTTGCCGCGGCGGCCCATTCCGGGGTGCCGTAGCCGGTCCGTTTTTTGCCGCGGCGGCCCATTCCGGGGTGCCGGCTCCGGTCCGTTTTTTGCCGCGGCGGCCCATTCCGGGGTGCCGGCTCCGGTCCTTTTTTTGCCGCGGCGGCCCATTCCGGGGTGCCGGCTCCGGTCCGTTTTTTGCCGCGGCGGCCCATTCCGGGTTGCCGGAGCTGGTCCGTTTTTTGCCGCGGCGGCCCATTCCGGGGTGCCGGCTCCGGTCCGTTTTTTGCTGCGGCGGCCCATTCCGGGGTGCCGGACCCGTTCCGTTTTTTGCCGCGGCGGCCCATTCCGGGGTGCCGGGGCCGGTCCGTTTTTTGCCGCGGCGGCCCATTCCGGGGTGCCGGCGCCGGTCCGTTTTTTGCCGCGGCGGCCCATTCCGGGGTGCCGGCTCCGGTCCGTTTTTTGCCGCGGCGGCCCATTCCGGGGTGCCAGGGCCGGTCCGTTTTTTGCCGTGGCGGCCCATTCCAGGGTGCCGGACCCGGTCCGTTTTTTGACGCGGCGGCCCATTCCGGGGTGCCGGACATGGTCCGTTTTTTGCCGCGGCGGCCCATTCCGGGGTGCCGGACCCGGTCCGTTTTTGCCGCGGCGGCCCATTCCGGGGTGCCGGCTCCGGTCCGTTTTTTGCCGCGGCGGCCCATTCCGGGGTGCCGGCGCCGGTCCGTTTTTTGCCGCGGCGGCCCATTCCGGGGTGCCGGACCCGGTCCGTTTTTTGCCGCGGCGGCCCATTCCGGGGTGCCGGAGCCGGTCCGTTTTTTGCCGCGGCGGCCCATTCCGGGGTGCCGGGGCCGGTCCGTGTTTTGCCGCGGCGGTCCATTCCGGGGTGCCGGCGCCGGTCCGTTTTTTGCCGCGGCGGCCCATTCCGGGGTGCCGGACCCGGTCCGTTTTTTGCCGCGGCGGTCCATTCCGGGGTGCCGGGGCCTCCGTGTTGTGCCGCGGCGGCCCATTCCGGGGTGCCGGGGCCGGTCCGTTTTTTGCCGCGGCGGCCCATTCCGGGGTGCCAGGGCCGGTCCGTTTTTTGCCGTGGCGGCCCATTCCAGGGTGCCGGACCCGGTCCGTTTTTTGCCGCGGCGGCCCATTCCGGGGTGCCGGAGCCGGTCCGTTTTTTGCCGCGGCGGCCCATTCCGGGGTGCCGGCGCCGCCCCGTTTTTTGCCGCGGCGGCCCATTCCGGGGTGCCGGACCCGGTCCGTTTTTTGCCGCGGCGGCCCATTCCGGGGTGCCGGCGCCGGTCCGTTTTTTGCCGCGGCGGCCCATCCGGGGTGCCGGACCCGGTCCGTTTTTTGCCGCGGCGGCCCATTCCGGGGTGCCGGAGCCGGTCCGTTTTTTGCCGCGGCGGCCCATTCCGGGGTGCCGGAGCCGGTCCGTTTTTTGCCGCGGCGGCCCATTCCGGGGTGCCGGGGCCGGTCCGTGTTTTGCCGCGGCGGTCCATTCCGGGGGTGCCGGCGCCGGTCCGTTTTTTGACGCGGCGGCCCATTCCGGGGTGCCGGACCCGGTCCGTTTTTTGCCGCGGCGGTCCATTCCGGGGTGCCGGGGCCTCCGTGTTGTGCCGCGGCGGCCCATTCCGGGGTGCCGGACCCGGTCCGTTTTTTGCCGCGGCGGCCCATTCCGGGGTGCCAGGGCCGGTCCGTTTTTTGCCGTGGCGGCCCATTCCAGGGTGCCGACCCGGTCCGTTTTTTTGCCGCGGCGGCCCATTCCGGGTGCCGGCGCCGCCCCGTTTTTTTGCCGCGGCGGCCCATTCCGGGGTGCCGGCGCCGGTCCGTTTTTTGCCGCGGGCGGCCCATTCCGGGTGCCGGACCCGGTCCGTTTTTTGCCGCGGCGGCCCATTCCGGGGTGCCGGCGCCGGTCCGTTTTTTGCCGCGGCGGCCCATTCCGGGGTGCCGGACCCGGTCCGTTTTTTGCCGCGGCGGCCCATTCCGGGGTGCCGGCTCCGGTCCGTTTTTTGACGCGGCGGCCCATTCCGGGGTGCCGGAGCCGGTCCGTTTTTTGCCGCGGCGGCCCATTCCGGGGTGCCGGCTCCGGTCCGTTTTTTGCCGCGGCGGCCCATTCCGGGGTGCCGGAGCCGGTCCGTTTTTTGCCGCGGCGGCCCATTCCGGGGTGCCGTAGCCGGTCCGTTTTTTGCCGCGGCGGCCCATTCCGGGGTGCCGGCTCCGGTCCCGTTTTTTGCCGCGGCGGCCCATTCCGGGGTGCCGGCTCCGGTCCTTTTTTTGCCGCGGCGGCCCATTCCGGTGGTGCCGGCTCCGGTCCGTTTTTTGCCGCGGCGGCCCATTCCGGGTTGCCGGAGCTGGTCCGTTTTTTGCCGCGGCGGCCCATTCCGGGGTGCCGGCTCCGGTCCGTTTTTTGCTGCGGCGGCCCATTCCGGGGTGCCGGACCCGGTCCGTTTTTTGCCGCGGCGGCCCATTCCGGGGTGCCGGGGCCGGTCCGTTTTTTGCCGCGGCGGCCCATTCCGGGGTGCCGGCGCCGGTCCGTTTTTTGCCGCGGCGGCCCCATTCCGGGGTGCCGGCTCCGGTCCGTTTTTTGCCGCGGCGGCCCCATTCCGGGGTGCCAGGGCCGGTCCGTTTTTTGCCGTGGCGGCCCATTCCAGGGTGCCGGACCCGGTCCGTTTTTTGACGCGGCGGCCCATTCCGGGGTGCCGGCTCCGGTCCGTTTTTTGCCGCGGCGGCCCATTCCGGGGTGCCGGACCCGGTCCGTTTTTTGCCGCGGCGGCCCATTCCGGGGTGCCGGCTCCGGTCCGTTTTTTGCCGCGGCGGCCCATTCCGGGGTGCCGGCGCCGGTCCGTTTTTTGCCGCGGCGGCCCATTCCGGGGTGCCGGACCCGGTCCGTTTTTTGCCGCGGCGGCCCATTCCGGGGTGCCGGAGCCGGTCCGTTTTTTGCCGCGGCGGCCCATTCCGGGGTGCCGGGGCCGGTCCGTGTTTTGCCGCGGCGGTCCATTCCGGGGTGCCGGCGCCGGTCCGTTTTTTGACGCGGCGGCCCATTCCGGGGTGCCGGACCCGGTCCGTTTTTTGCCGCGGCGGTCCATTCCGGGGTGCCGGGGCCTCCGTGTTGTGCCGCGGCGGCCCATTCCGGGGTGCCGGGGCCGGTCCGTTTTTTGCCGCGGCGGCCCATTCCGGGGTGCCAGGGCCGGTCCGTTTTTTGCCGTGGCGGCCCATTCCAGGGTGCCGGACCCGGTCCGTTTTTTGCCGCGGCGGCCCATTCCGGGGTGCCGGAGCCGGTCCGTTTTTTGCCGCGGCGGCCCATTCCGGGGTGCCGGCGCCGCCCCGTTTTTTGCCGCGGCGGCCCATTCCGGGGTGCCGGACCCGGTCCGTTTTTTGCCGCGGCGGCCCATTCCGGGGTGCCGGACCCGGTCCGTTTTTTGCCGCGGCGGCCCATTCCGGGGTGCCGGCGCCGGTCCGTTTTTTGCCGCGGCGGCCCATTCCGGGGTGCCGGACCCGGTCCGTTTTTTGCCGCGGCGGCCCATTCCGGGGTGCCGGCTCCGGTCCGTTTTTTGACGCGGCGGCCCATTCCGGGGTGCCGGAGCCGGTCCGTTTTTTGCCGCGGCGGCCCATTCCGGGGTGCCGGCTCTGGTCGTTTTTTGCCGCGGCGGCCCATTCCGGGGTGCCGGACCCGGTCCGTTTTTTTGCCGCGGCGGCCCATTCCGGGGTGCCGTAGCCGGTCCGTTTTTTGCCGCGGCGGCCCATTCCGGGGTGCCGGCTCCGGTCCGTTTTTTGCCGCGGCGGCCCATTCCGGGGTGCCGGCTCCGGTCCTTTTTTTGCCGCGGCGGCCCATTCCGGGGTGCCGGCTCCGGTCCGTTTTTTGCCGCGGCGGCCCATTCCGGGTTGCCGGAGCTGGTCCGTTTTTTGCCGCGGCGGCCCATTCCGGGGTGCCGGCTCCGGTCCGTTTTTTGCTGCGGCGGCCCATTCCGGGGTGCCGGACCCGTTCCGTTTTTTGCCGCGGCGGCCCATTCCGGGGTGCCGGACCCGGTCCGTTTTTTGCCGCGGCGGCCCATTCCGGGGTGCCGGCGCCGGTCCGTTTTTTGACGCGGCGGCCCATTCCGGGGTGCCGGACCCGGTCCGTTTTTTGCCGCGGCGGCCCATTCCGGGGTGCCGGCGCCGGTCCGTTTTTTGCCGCGGCGGCCCATTCCGGGGTGCCGGACCCGGTCCGTTTTTTGCCGCGGCGGCCCATTCCGGGGTGCCGGCGCCGGTCCGTTTTTTGCCGCGGCGGCCCATTCCGGGGTGCCGGCGCCGGTCCGTTTTTTGCCGCGGCGGCCCATTCCGGGGTGCCGGCGCCGGTCCGTTTTTTGCCGCGGCGGCCCATTCCGGGGTGCCGGCTCCGGTCCGTTTTTTGCCGCGGCGGCCCATTCCGGGGTGCCGGCTCCGGTCCGTTTTTTGCCGCGGCGGCCCATTCCGGGGTGCCGGAGCCGGTCCGTTTTTTGCCGCGGCGGCCCATTCCGGGGTGCCGGCTCCGGTCCGTTTTTTGCCGCGGCGGCCCATTCCGGGGTGCCGGCTCCGGTCCGTTTTTTGACGCGGCGGCCCATTCCGGGGTGCCGGCTCCGGTCCGTTTTTTGCCGCGGCGGCCCATTCCGGGGTGCCGGGGCCGGTCCGTTTTGTGCCGCGGCGGCCCATTCCGGGGTGCCGGCGCCGGTCCGTTTTTTGCAACGGCGGCCCATTCCGGGGTGCCGGGGCCTCCGTGTTGTGCCGCGGCGGCCCATTCCGGGGTGCCGGACCCGGTCCGTTTTTTGCCGCGGCGGCCCATTCCGGGGTGCCAGGGCCGGTCCGTTTTTTGCCGTGGCGGCCCATTCCAGGGTGCCGGCGCCGGTCCGTTTTTTGCCGCGGCGGCCCATTCCGGGGTGCCGGCGCCGGTCCGTTTTTTGCCGCGGCGGCCCATTCCGGGGTGCCGGACCCGGTCCGTTTTTTGCCGCGGCGGCCCATTCCGGGGTGCCGGACCCGGTCCGTTTTTTGCCGCGGCGGCCCATTCCGGGGTGCCGGCGCCGGTCCGTTTTTTGCCGCGGCGGCCCATTCCGGGGTGCCGGCGCCGGTCCGTTTTTTGCCGCGGCGGCCCATTCCGGGGTGCCGGACCCGGTCCGTTTTTTGCCGCGGCGGCCCATTCCGGGGTGCCGGACCCGGTCCGTTTTTTGCCGCGGCGGCCCATTCCGGGGTGCCGGACCCGGTCCGTTTTTTGCCGCGGCGGCCCATTCCGGGGTGCCGGAGCCGGTCCTTTTTTTGCCGCGGCGGCCCATTCCGGGGTGCCGGGGCCGGTCCGTGTTTTGCCGCGGCGGTCCATTCCGGGGTGCCGGCGCCGGTCCGTTTTTTGCCGCGGCGGCCCATTCCGGGGTGCCGGACCCGGTCCGTTTTTTGCCGCGGCGTTCCATTCCGGGGTGCCGGGGCCTCCGTGTTGTGCCGCGGCGGCCCATTCCGGGGTGCCGGGGCCGGTCCGTTTTTTGCCGCGGCGGCCCATTCCGGGGTGCCGGGGCCGGTCCGTTTTTTGCCGCGGCGGCCCATTCCGGGGTGCCAGGGCCGGTCCGTTTTTTGCCGTGGCGGCCCATTCCAGGGTGCCGGCGCCGGTCCGTTTTTTGCCGCGGCGGCCCATTCCGGGGTGCCGGCGCCGGTCCGTTTTTTGCCGCGGCGGCCCATTCCGGGGTGCCGGCTCCGGTCCGTTTTTTGCCGCGGCGGCCCATTCCGGGGTGCCGGACCCGGTCCGTTTTTTGCCGCGGCGGCCCATTCCGGGGTGCCGGAGCCGGTCCGTTTTTTGCCGCGGCGGCCCATTCCGGGGTGCCGGCTCCGGTCCGTTTTTTGCCGCGGCGGCCCATTCCGGGGTGCCGGACCACGTCCGTTTTTTGCCGCGGCGGCCCATTCCGGGGTGCCGGCGCCGGTCCGTTTTTTGCCGCGGCGGCCCATTCCGGGGTGCCGGCTCCGGTCCGTTTTTTGCCGCGGCGGCCCATTCCGGGGTGCCGGAGCCGGTCCGTTTTTTGCCGCGGTGGCCCATTCCGGGGTGCCGGCTCCGGTCCGTGTTTTGCCGCGGCGGTCCATTCCGGGGTGCCGGTGCCGGTCCGTTTTTTGACGCGGCGGCCCATTCCGGGGTGCCGGCGCCGGTCCGTTTTTTGCAACGGCGGCCCATTCCGGGGTGCCGGAGCCGGTCCGTTTTTTGCCGCGGCGGCCCATTCCGGGGTGCCGGGGCCGGTCCGTTTTTTGCCGCGGCGGCCCATTCCGGGGTGCCGGGGCCGGTCCGTTTTTTGCCGCGGCGGCCCATTCCGGGGTGCCGGCTCCGGTCCGTTTTTTGCCGCGGCGGCCCATTCCGGGGTGCCGGACCCGGTCCGTTTTTTGCCACGGCGGCCCATTCCGGGGTGCCGGACCCGGTCCGTTTTTTGCCGCGGCGGCCCATTCCGGGGTGCCAGGGCCGGTCCGTTTTTTACCGCGGCGGCCCATTCCGGGGTGCCAGGGCCGGTCCGTTTTTTGCCGCGGCGGCCCATTCCGGGGTGCCGGACCCGGTCCGTGTTTTGCCGCGGCGGCCCATTCCGGGGTGCCGGACCCGGTCCGTTTTTTGCCACGGCGGCCCATTCCGGGGTGCCGGACCCGGTCCGTTTTTTGCCGTGGCGGCCCATTCCGGGGTGCTGGGGCCGGTCCGTTTTTTGCCGCGGCGGCCCATCCGGGGTGCCGGACCCGGTCCGTTTTTTGCCGCGGCGGCCCATTCCGGGGTGCCGGCTCCGGTCCGTTTTTTGCCGCGGCGGCCCATTCCGGGGTGCCGGACCCGGTCCTTTTTTTGCCGTGGCGGCCCATTCCGGGGTGCCGGCGCCGGTCCGTTTTTTGCCGCGGCGGCCCATTCCGGGGTGCCGGCTCCGGTCCGTTTTTTGCCGCGGCGGCCCATTCCGGGGTGCCGGACCCGGTCCTTTTTTTGCCGCGGCGGCCCATTCCGGGGTGCCGGCGCCGGTCCGTTTTTTGCCGCGGCGGCCCATTCCGGGGTGCCGGCTCCGGTCCGTTTTTTGACGCGGCGGCCCATTCCGGGGTGCCGGAGACGGTCCGTTTTTTGCCGCGGTGGCCCATTCCGGGGTGCCGGCTCCGGTCCGTGTTTTGCCGCGGCGGCCCATTCCGGGGTGCCGGCGCCGGTCCGTTTTTTGACGCGGCGGCCCATTCCGGGGTGCCGGCGCCGGTCCGTTTTTTGCCGCGGCGGCCCATTCCGGGGTGCCGGGGCCGGTCCGTGTTGTGCCGCGGCGGCACATTCTGGGGTGCCGGACCCGGTCCGTTTTTTGCCACGGCGGCCCATTCCGGGGTGCCGGCGCCGGCCCGTTTTTTGCCGCGGCGGCCCATTCCGGGGTGCCGGACCCGGTCCGTTTTTTGCCGCGGCGGCCCATTCCGGGGTGCCAGGGCCGGTCCGTTTTTTTGCCGCGGCGGCCCATTCCGGGGTGCCGGCGCCGGTCCGTTTTTTGCCGCGGCGGCCCATTCCGGGGTGCCGGCGCCGGTCCGTTTTTTGCCGCGGCGGCCCATTCCGGGGTGCCGGACCCGGTCCGTTTTTTGCCGCGGCGGCCCATTCCGGGGTGCCGGCTCCGGTCCGTTTTTTGCCGCGGCGGCCCATTCCGGGGTGCCGGAGCCGGTCCGTTTTTTGCCGCGGCGGCCCATTCCGGGGTGCCGGCTCCGGTCCGTTTTTTGCCGCGGCGGCCCATTCCGGGGTGCCGGCTCCGGTCCGTTTTTTGCCGCGGCGGCCCATTCGGGGGTGCCAGAGCCGGTCCGTTTTTTGCCGCGGCGGCCCATTCCGGGGTGCCGGCTCCGGTCCGTTTTTTGACGCGGCGGCCCATTCCGGGGTGCCGGCTCCGGTCCGTTTTTTGCCGCGGCGGCCCATTCGGGGGTGCCAGAGCCGGTCCGTTTTTTGCCGCGGCGGCCCATTCCGGGGTGCCGGACCCGGTCCGTTTTTTGACG
>NW_026990481.1:0-24107 GCF_963921805.1 Phalacrocorax carbo
TGTCCCCCCGTGTGTCCCCCCGTGTGTCCCCCCGTGTGTCCCCCCATGTGTCCCCCCGTGTCCCCCCGTGTGTCCCCCCGTGTCCCCCCGTGTGTCCCCCCGTGTGTCCCCCCGTGTGTCCCCCCGTGTGTCCCCGTGTCTCCCCCCGTGTGTCCCCGTGTCTCCCCCCCGTGTCCCCCCATGTCCCCCCCCGTGTGTCCCCCCGTGTGTCCCCGTGTCTCCCCCCCGTGTCCCCCCATGGTCCCCCCCCGTGTGTCCCCCCGTGTGTCCCCCCCCGTGTCCCCCCGTGTCCCCCCGTGTGTCCCCCCCCGTGTCCCCCCGTGTGTCCCCCCGTGTGTCCCCCCGTGTCCCCCCATGTGTCCCCCCGTGTCCCCCCCATGTCCCCCCGTGTGTCCCCCCGTGTCCCCCGTGTCCCCCCGTGTGTCCCCCCATGTGTCCCCCCATGTGTCCCCCCGTGTGTCCCCCCGTGTCCCCCCGTGTCCCCCCGTGTGTCCCCCCATGTGTCCCCCCATGTGTCCCCCCGTGTGTCCCCCCATGTGTCCCCCCGTGTGTCCCCGTGTGTCCCCCCGTGTGTCCCCCCCCGTGTCCCCCCATGTCCCCCCCCGTGTGTCCCCCCGTGTGTCCCCCCGTGTCCCCCCGTGTGTCCCCCCCGTGTCCCCCCATGTCCCCCCCCGTGTGTCCCCCCGTGTGTCCCCCCGTGTCCCCCCGTGTGTCCCCCCATGTGTCCCCCCGTGTGTACCCTGTGTCCCCCCGTGTCCCCCCCGTGTCCCCCCCGTGTCCCCCCGTGTGTCCCCCCTTGTCCCCCCGTGTGTCCCCCCGTGTGTCCCCCCGTGTCCCCCCGTGTGTCCCCCCCGTGTGTCCCCCCTTGTCCCCCCGTGTGTCCCCCATTCCCCCCCCCCGAGTGGGACATTGACACGCGTGGGGGGGGGAGACACACATGGGGACACGCGTGGGGACGTGGGGGTGACACGGGTGGGGGGGGACACGCGACACACGTGTTGGGGGGGGGGGGGAGGCGCAGGGACAGACCTGTCCCTGCACACAGGGACACGTGTGGGGCCACGCGTGGGGCCACGACGCGCGTGGGGCCGGGCTGTGCGCACACGTGGAGCCGCGGTGGGGGGGGGGGGGGGGTGTTCACGCGTGTGCGAGGCGTGTGCGTGGGGCCGGCAGCGGGCGGTTGTCGCACGCACGTGTGCGGGGCCGGGGTGGGGGGGGGGGACACGGACCTGGGGACACGGGGTCACCCCCTGTGACCTCCGCGTGGCCGTGTGTCCTCATGGCCGTGGCCGTGTGTCCCCCCCACCCTGTGTCCCCCCCACCCCGTGTCCCCCCGTGTCCCCCCCGTGTCCCCCCGTGCCCCCCCGTGCCCCCCGCCCCCCCCGCAGTGATTACATCATCAAGGAGAAGACGGTTTTGCTGCAGAAAAAGGACAACGAGGGCTTTGCCTTCGTCCTGCGTGGGGCCAAGGGTGAGTTGGGGTCCTGGGGGGGTCCTGGGGGGGGCCCTGGGGGCACGTGGGGGGGCTTTGGGGGGTCTGGAGGGTCTCTGGGGTGTCCGTGGGGGCACCTGGGGGGGGCTTTGGGGAGTCTGGAGGGTCTCTGGGGTGTCCGTGGGGGCACGTGGGGGGGCTTTGGGGGGTCTGGAGGGTCTCTGGGGTGTCCGTGGGGGCACCTGGGGGGGCTTTGGTGGGTCTGGAGGGTCTCTGGGTGTCCGTGGGGGCACCTGGGGGGGGCTTTGGGTGGGTCTGGAGGGTCTCTGGGGTGTCCGTGGGGGCACCTGGGGGGGCTTTGGTGGGTCTGGAGGGTCTCTGGGGTGTCCGTGGGGGCACCTGGGGGGGCTTTGTTGGGTCTGGAGGGTCTCTGGGGTGTCCGTGGGGGCACCTGGGGGGGCTTTTGGGGGTCTGGAGGGTCTCTGGGGTGTCCGTGGGGGCACTTGGGGGGGCTTTGGGGAGTCTGGAGGGTCTCTGGGGTGTCCGTGGGGGCACCTGGGGGGGCTTTGGTGGGTCTGGAGGGTCTCTGGGGTGTCCGTGGGGGCACCTGGGGGGGCTTTGTTGGGTCTGGAGGGTCTCTGGGGTGTCCGTGAGAGCACCTGGGGGGGCTTTGGGGAGTCTGGAGGGTCTCTGGGGTGTCCGTGGGGGCACCTGGGGGGGCTTTGGTGAGTCTGGAGGGTCTCTGGGGTGTCCGTGGGGGCACCTGGGGGGGCTTTGTTGGGTCTGGAGGGTCTCTGGGGGTGTCCGTGGGGGCACCTGGGGGGGCTTTGGGGGGTCTGGAGGGTCTCTGGGGTGTCCGTGGGGGCACCTGGGGGGGCTTTGGGAGTCTGGAGGGTCTCTGGGGTGTCCCTGGGGGCACCTGGGGGGGGCTTTGTTGGGTCTGGAGGGTCTCTGGGGTGTCCGTGGGGGCACCTGGGGGGCTTTGGGGAGTCTGGAGGGTCTCTGGGGTGTCCGTGGGGGCACCTGGGGGGGCTTTGGGGAGTCTGGAGGGTCTCTGGGGTGTCCGTGGGGGCACCTGGGGGGGCTTTGGTGGGTCTGGAGGGTCTCTGGGGTGTCCGTGAGAGCACCTGGGGGGGCTTTGGTGGGTCTGGAGGGTCTCTGGGGGGGGAGGAGGAGGGGAGTGGGGGTCCCGGTGGGGGGGCAGTTCTTAGGGGTGTCAGTGGGGCGACGCGGGGGGGCGCGGGGGTCCCGGAGGTGACCCCCCCCTACAGCGCAGACCCCCATCGAGGAGTTCACCCCCACCCCGGCCTTCCCGGCCCTGCAGTACCTGGAGTCGGTGGACGAAGGCGGCGTCGCCTGGAGAGCCGGGCTGCGCATGGGGGACTTCCTCATCGAGGTCAGCCCCCGCCCACGGGCCGCCCGGACCCCCCCGTGGGCGCCCACGGGGGGCAGCACCCACCCACGGGGGGCAGCACCCATGGGAGCAGCACCCACCTGCAGGGGATGGCCCCCAGCCCACCCACGAGGGACCGTGACCCCCCTGTGGGCACCCACGGGGGGCAGCACCCACCCACGGGGGGCAGCACCCATGGGAGCAGCACCCACCTGCAGGGGATGGCCCCCAGCCCACCCACGAGGGACCGTGACCCCCCTGTGGGCACCCACGGGGGGCAGCACTAACCCACGGGGGGGCAGCACCCACCCACGGGGGCACACACCCACCCATGGGGGGCAGCACCCACCCACGGGGGCACACACCCACCCACGGGGGGCAGCACCCATGGGGGCAGGCAATGGCCCCCAGCCCACCCACGAGGGACTGTGACCCCCCCCGTGGGCGCCCAAGGGCAGCGCGTGCATCCGTGTGGCAGCGTGCAGGCGTGTGCTGGCGTGTGCTGGCGTGTGCTGGCGTGTGCCTGGCGTGTGCTGGCGTGTGCTGGCGTGTGCTGCGCGTGCTGGCGCGTGCTGGCGTGTGCTGGCGTGCCCTGGCGCGTGCTGGCGTGTGCTGGCGTGTGCTGGCGCGTGCCAGAGCGCGCCAGCACGCGCTGGTGTTTCATGACGTGTCACGGCATGGCAGGGCGTGTCAGGGCGTGACACGGAGTGTCAGGGTGTGTCACAGCGTGTCACGGCACGTTAGGGCATGCCAGGGCGTGCCAGGGTGTGTCACAGCGTGTCACGGCATGCCAGGGCGTGTCACGGCACGTCAGGGCGTGCCAGGGCGTGGCAGGGCATGTCACGGCACATCATGGCATGCCAGGGCATGTCAGGGCATGCCAGGGCATGTCACAGCATGTCACAGCGTGTCACAGTATTTCAGGGCATGCCAGGGCATGTCAGGGCGTGCCAGGGTGTGTCACAGCATGTCAGGGCGTGTCACAACATGTCAGGGCGTGCCAGGGTGTGTCACGGCACGTCAGGGCATGTCAGGGCGTGCCAGGGCGTGTCACGGCACGTCAGGGCGTGTCAGGGCATGTCACGGCACGTCAGGGCATGTCAGGGCGTGCCAGGGCATGTCACGGCACGTCAGGGCATGGCAGGGCGTGGCAGGGCGTGTCACGGCACGTCAGGGCGTGTCAGGGCATGCCAGGGTGTGTCACGGCACATCAGGGCGTGGCAGGGCATGTCACGGTGCATCACGGCATGCCAGGACATGTCACAGCATGTCACAGCGTGTCACAGTGTTTCAGGGCATGCCAGGGCATGTCAGGGCGTGCCAGGGCATGTCACGGCACGTCAGGGCGTGTCAGGGCATGCCAGGGCGTGTCACGGCACGTCAGGGCGTGCCAGGGCATGTCACGGCACGTCAGGGCGTGTCAGGGCATGTCACGGCATGTCAGGGCATGTCAGGGCATGCCAGGGCGTGTCACGGCACGTCAGGGCGTGCCAGGGCATGTCACGGCACGTCAGGGCGTGCCAGGGCATGTCACGGCACGTCAGGGCGTGTCAGGGCATGTCACGGCACGTCAGGGCATGTCAGGGCATGCCAGGGCGTGTCACGGCACGTCAGGGCGTGGCAGGGCGTGGCAGGGCATGTCAGGGCGTGTCAGGGCATGTCACGGCACGTCAGGGCATGTCAGGGCGTGCCAGGGCGTGTCACGGCACGTCAGGGCGTGTCAGGGCGTGTCACGGCACATCAGGGCATGTCAGGGCGTGCCAGGGCGTGCCAGGGCGTGTCACGGCACGTCAGGGCGTGGCAGGGCGTGGCAGGGCGTGTCACCGTGTGCCTGCGCAGGTGAACGGGCAGAACGTGGTGAAGGTCGGGCACCGCCAGGTCGTCAACATGATCCGCCAGGGCGGGAACAGCCTCGTGGTCAAGGTCGTGATGGTGACGCGACACCCCGAGGCCCCCGAGGGACCCCGGCGCCGCGGTACGGCCCTGGGGGGGGCCAGACCCACGGCTCCGTGGGTGGGGGGGCCCAGACCCCCGGGTCCGTGGGTGGGGGGTCCAGACCCCCGGGTCTGTGGGTGGGGGCGCCAGACCCCCGGGTCTATGGGTGGGGGTCACTGGGGTCCATGGGTCGGGGGGTCCAGACCCCTGGGTCCATGGGTGGGGGTCACTGGGGTCCATGGGTGGGGGGTCCAGACCCCCGGGTCTATGGGTGGGGGTCACTGGGGTCCATGGGTGGGGGGCCCAGACCCCCGGGTCTATGGGTGGGGGTCACTGGGGTCCATGGGTGGGGGGCCCAGACCCCCGGGTCTATGGGTGGGGGTCACTGGGGTCCATGGGTGGGGGGCCCAGACCCCCGGGTCTATGGGTGGGAGGTCCCAGACCCCCGGGTCTATGGGTGGGGGTCACTGGGGTCCATGGGTGGGGGGCCCAGACCCCCGGGTCTATGGGTGGGGGGGCACGCGGACGCCTGGGTCCCCGTGGGCGGGGGTCCCTGACCCCCCCCGCAGCCGCCCCCCCGCAGCCGCGGCGCCTCCCGGCTCCGGCCATTTCCCTGCGCTCCAAGTCCATGACGTCGGAGCTGGAGGAGATGGGTGAGGGGGGGTCCTGAGGGGGTCTGGGGGCTTCCTCGGGGGTCCTGGGGGGTCCTGGGGGGGGTCTGGGGGCTTCCTCGGGGGGCCTGGGGGGTCCTGGGGGGGTCTGGGGGCTTCCTCGGGGGGCCTGGGGGGGTCTGGGGGGGGTCTGGGGGCTTCCTCGGGGGGCCTGGGGGGTCCTGGGGGGGTCTGGGGCCTTCCTCGGGGGCTGGGGGGGACTGGGGGGGGGGCTGGAGGCTTCCTCGGGAGGCCTGGGGGGTCCTGGGGGGGTCTGGGGGCTTCCTCGGGGGGCCTGGGGGGGTCTGGGGTCTTGCTCGGGGGCTGGGGGGTCCTGGGGGGGTCTGGGGGCTTCCTCGGGGGGCCTGGGGGGTCCTGGGGGGAGTCTGGGGGCTTCCTCGGGGGGCCTGGGGGGTCCTGGGGGGGGTCTGGGGGCTTCCTCGGGGGCTGGGGGGTCCTGGGGGGGGGTCTGGGGGCTTCCTCGGGGAGCCTGGGGGGTCCTGGGGGGGTCTGGGGCCTTCCTCGGGGGCTGGGGGGGCCTGGGGGGGGGGGGCTGGAGGCTTCCTCGGGGGGCCTGGGGGGTCCTGGGGGGAGCTGGGGGCTTCCTCGGGGGGCCTGGGGGGGCCTGGGGGGTGTCTGGGGGCTTCCTCGGGGGGCCTGGGGGGTCCTGGGGGGGTCTGGGGTCTTGCTCGGGGGCTGGGGGGGCCTGGGGGGGGGTCTGGGGGCTTCCTCGGGGGGCCTGGGGGGGTCTGGGGGGGGTCTGGGGGCTTCCTCGGGGGGCCTGGGGGGTCCTGGGGGGGTCTGGGGCCTTCCTCGGGGGCTGGGGGGGACTGGGGGGGGGGCTGGAGGCTTCCTCGGGAGGCCTGGGGGGTCCTGGGGGGGTCTGGGGGCTTCCTCGGGGGGCCTGGGGGGGTCTGGGGTCTTGCTCGGGGGCTGGGGGGTCCTGGGGGGGTCTGGGGGCTTCCTCGGGGGGCCTGGGGGGTCCTGGGGGGAGTCTGGGGGCTTCCTCGGGGGGCCTGGGGGGTCCTGGGGGGGGTCTGGGGGCTTCCTCGGGGGCTGGGGGGTCCTGGGGGGGGGTCTGGGGGCTTCCTCGGGGAGCCTGGGGGGTCCTGGGGGGGTCTGGGGCCTTCCTCGGGGGCTGGGGGGGCCTGGGGGGGGGGGGCTGGAGGCTTCCTCGGGGGGCCTGGGGGGTCCTGGGGGGAGCTGGGGGCTTCCTCGGGGGGCCTGGGGGGGCCTGGGGGGTGTCTGGGGGCTTCCTCGGGGGGCCTGGGGGGGCCTGGGGGGGTCTGGGGTCTTGCTCGGGGGCTGGGGGGGCCTGGGGGGGGGTCTGGGGGCTTCCTCGGGGGGCCTGGGGGGTCCTGGGGGGGGGGCTGGGGGCTTCCGAGGGGGGCCGATGGGGGCCTGGGGGGGGGGCTGGGGGCTTCCTCGGGGGGCCTGGGGGGGCCTGGGGGGGTTCTGGGGGCTTCCTCGGGGGCTGGGGGGGACTGGGGGGGGGGGGCTGGAGGCTTCCTCGGGGGGCCTGGGGGGGTCTGGGGGGGGTCTGGGGGCTTCCTCGGGGGGCCTGGGGGGGGCCTGGGGGGGCGCTGGGGGGGTCATGGGGGCCTCTTGGGGGGCAGGGGGTCGGGGGGGGGCCCTGGGGGTCCGGGAGGGGTCCTGGGTGCTGGGGGGGGGTTGAGGAGGGTCTTGTGGGGAAGGGTTGGGTGGTCGTGGGGCGATGCCTGGGGGGGGGAACACTGGGGGGGCTCAGGGAGTTGTGGGGGGGGTCCCGGGGGGCTGGGGGGGTCCTTGGGGGAGTTCAGGTCGTTTCGGGGGGGTCCCGGGGGGGGTTGGGGGGGGTGGGGGGTTCTTGGGGAGGGGCTCGGGGGGGGCCTGGGGAGGGGGTTGGGGGGTTCGGAGGGGGGGTTCGGAGGGGGGGGTCCCGGCGGGGGGCTGAGGAAGTTGGGGGGGGTCCCGGGGGGTTCTGGGGTCCTTGGGGGGGGGGGGGCTCCATGGGGGAGGGGCTGTAGGGGGGGCTTGGGGGGGGCCTGGGGCACAATTTCTGACCTCTGACCTCTGACCCCGCCCCCCCCCACCGGCCCCGCAGTGGAGAAGGGTGAGTGGGGGGGGGCGGGGGGGGGGGATGGGGGTGGTCCTGGAGGTCCCCCCTCCCCCACCCAGGACCCCCCCCTTCCCGGGGACCCCTTTGACCCTGAAGAGTCCTTGACCCCCCCGTGACCCCCCCGTGACCCCCCCGTGACCCCGAGCCCCTCCCCCCCCCAGCCCCCCGCCCCGTAACGGCCTCTCGTGTCTCCCCAGTTTCCCCCTGGAAGAAGCGGAGCGGTGAGTGGGGCTCGCACGGCCCTTGCACACTCATCGCACACACACACCCCCCCCCCGGGCCTTGCACACTCATCGCGCCCCCGTGCAAGGCTTGCACGGGCCTCGCACGCTCATTGAACACCCCCAGGATTTGCACACTCATTGCACACCCCCAGCCTTGCACACTCATCGCGCCCCCGTGCAAGGCTTGCACAGGACTCGCACACTCATTGCACACCCCTGGGTCTTGCACACTCATTGCACACCCTGTCACGGCTCGCACGGGCCTCGCACACTCATTGCACACCCCCAGGATTTGCACACTCATCGCACCCCCGTGCAAGGCTCGCACGGGCCTCGCACGCTCATCGCACACCCCCAGCCTTGCACACTCATTGCACCCTCGTGCAAGGCTCGCACGCTCATCGCACACCCCCAGCCTTGCACACTCATCGCACCCCCGTGCAAGGCTCGCACGGGCCTCGCACGCTCATCGCACACCCCCAGCCTTGCACACGCATCGCACCCCTGTGCAAGGCTCGCACAGGCCTCGCACACTCATTGCACACCCCCAGGATTTGCACACTCATTGCACACTCCCAGCCTTGCACACTCATCGCACCCCCGTGCAAGGTGTGCACAGGACTCGCACACTCATTGCACACCCCCTGGGTCTTGCATGCTCATTGCACACCCTGTCACGGCTCGCACGGGCCTCGCACACTCATTGCACCCCCCCTGGCCTTGCACACTCATTGCACCCGTGTGCAAGGCTTACATGGGCCTTACACACTCTTTGCACACCCCAGCCTTGCACAGTCATTGCACCTCCGTGCACGGCTCACACAGGCCTTGCACACTCATTGAACACCTCCAGGATTTGCACACTCATTGCACACCCCCAGCCTTGCACACTCATTGCACCCCCGTGCAAGGCTCACACAGGCCTCGCACACTCATCGCACCCCCCCAGGCCTTGCACACTCATTGAACACCTCCAGGATTTGCACACTCATTGCACACCCCCGGGTCTTGCACACTCATTGCACCCCCGTGCAAGGCTCACACAGGCCTCGCACACTCATCGCACCCCCCCAGGCCTTGCACACTCATTGCACCCCCGTGCAAGGCTCACACAGGCCTCGCACACTCATCGCACCCCCCCAGGCCTTGCACACTCATTGCACCCCCGTGCAAGGCTCACACAGGCCTCGCACACCCATTGCACCCCCCCAGCCCTTGCACACTCATTGCACCCCCGTGCAAGGCTCACACGGGCCTCGCACACTCATCGCACCCCCCCAGCCCTTGCACACTCATTGCACCCCTGCGCACGGCTCGCACACTCATCACACCCCCCACCCCCTCGGGTCTTTCACACCCATTTCCCCCTGTGCAAGGCTTGCACACTCATTGCACCCCCCCCGGCCTTGCACACTCATTGCACCCCCCCATGCACCCCCACCCCCCCCCCGCGGGCATCCAGCACCCCACTGCCCCCCCCCCAGCCCCCCTCAGCACCCATTTCCCCCCCCTCCAGCACCCCTCACGCCCCCCAGCACCCATCCCCCCATTCTCCCCCCAAGCCACCGCCCCCCCATGGCCCCCCTCCCCCCTCCCCCCGCCCCCCCCAGCCCCCCCCAGCCCCCCAACCGCCCCCTCTCCCCAGAGTACGACCCCTCCTCGGCCACCGAGAAGAAGAGGACGGTCTATCAGATGGCGCTGAGTAAGGCTGGGGGGGGGCCCGGGTGGGGGGGCTCGGGGGGGGTCGCTGAGGGGGGGCTGTCCCCTGGGTGGGGATCCCCTGGGGGAGGGGGCTCTGGGGGACATCACTCCTGGACGCCTGGGTCCCCCCGGCGGGGTCTGTGGGGGGTGGGGGTCCCCCCGTGGGGGGCTGGGTGGGGGGACACTGGGGGGGTCTGTGGGGGTCCCTCCCGGACACCTGGTTCCCCCCGGGGGGGTCTGTGGGGGGGTGGGGGTCTCCCCGTGGGGGGCTGGGTGGCGGGGGCACTGGGGGGGGTCTGTGGGGGGGTGGGGGTCCCCGCGGGGGGGGCTGTGGGGGGTCTGTGGGGGGGTGGGGGTCTCCCCGTGGGGGGCTGGGTGGGGGGGCACTGGGAGGGGTCTGTGGGTGGGTGGGGGTCCCCCCGTGGGGGGCTGGGTGGGGGGGCACTGGGAGGGGTCTGTGGGTGGGTGGGGGTCCCCCCGTGGGGGGCTGGGTGGCGGGGGCACTGGGGGGGGTCTGTGGGTGGGTGGATGGGTGGGTGTCCCCTCGGGGGGGGCTGGGTGGGGGGGGTGTGTGGGGGGGGTGGGTGTCCCCCCGTGGGGGGCTGGGTGGGGGGGGTCTGTGGGTGGGTGGGTGTCCCCCCGTGGGGGGCTGGGTGGGGGGGGTCTGTGGGGGGGTGGGTGTCCCCCCGTGGGGGGCTGGGTGGGGGGGTCTGTGGGTGGGTGGGGGGTCCCTCCCGGACGCCTGCCCCCCCCCAGACAAGCTGGACGAGATCCTGGCCGCCGCCCAGCAGAGCATCAGCGCGGGGGAGGGGCCGGGGGCGCCCCTCCCCCCCTTGGGCAAGACCCGCCCCAAGGGCTTCTTCAGCCCCGAGGTGGGGGGGGGGCACCCAGGGGGGGAGGGGGCACCCTGCGGGGGGGGGTCCCAGAGGCCTGGGGGGGCACCTTGGGGCGGGGGGGCACCTGGGGCGGGGGGTCCCGGAGACCTGGGGGGGGGACAATTTGGGGTGGGGGTGGCACCCTGGGGCGGGGGAGGGGGCAGCTTGGGGTGGGGGGGTCCCACAGGCCGGGGGGGGGCACCTTGGGCTGGGTGGGGGGGACACCCTATGGTTGGGGGTCCCAGAATCCGGGGGGGGGCGGTCCTAGAGGCCGGGGGTGGGGTTAGGGGGCACTGTGGGGTGGGGGTTGGGGGGGCACCCTAGGGTGGGGGGGGACCCAGAATCTTGGGCGGGGGGGGGTCGCGGACGCTTGGGTGCCTCGGGGGGGTGGTGGTGGGTCCTGGACACCTCGGGGTGGGGGTCCCGGGTGCATGGGTGCCCCAGACGCTGGGGTCCCCTGGGGGGGTGTGGGGGGGGGGGGGTCTCGGACACTGGGGTCCCCTGACGCCCCCCCATTCACCACCCCCCCCCAGGGCCCCTTCGAGGGTCACCGCATGGGTCCGGGGGGCTTCGACCGGCCCTTCCTGCCCCCCGCCCCCCCCCACGGCCTCGTGCTGCGCCAGAAATCCATCGGTGGGTGCTCCCGGGGGGGGAGGGGCGGGGGGGAGGGGCGGGGGGGACCCCAGAGCCCAGGGGCGGGGGGGAGGGCCTGAACCTCTGGGACCCCTCTTGGGGGGGGGGGGGGGTTGAGTGTCCCCCAGGACCCCTGAGTCCCCAGTTGGGGGGAGGGTGTCCCCCCCAATTGGAGGGGGGGTGGGTGCCCCCCAGACACCTGGGTCCCCTCTTGAGGGGATGGGTGCCCCCCCCGAGGACCTCTGGGTCCCCAATTGGCTGTGGGTGCTGGATCCCAAACCCCTGGGTCCCCTTTGGGGGGGGGGGGGTTGGGTGCCCCCCAGGACCCTTGGGTCCCCAATTGGGGGGGGAAGCGCCCCCCAGGACCCCTGAGACCCCAGTTGGGGGGGGGGGTGTCCCCCAGGATCCCTGAGACCCCAGTTGGAGGGTGGGCTCTGGGTGCCCCCAGGCGCCCTGGGTCCCATCTTGGGTGGGGGTGGGTGCCTCCCCAGGACCCTGAGACCCCAACTGGGGGGCGTGGGTGTCCCCCAAACACCTGGGTCCCCAACTGGGGGGGAGTGCGCCCCCCAGGACCCCATGAGCCCCAATTGGGGGGGGGGGCTGCTGGGTCCCCTGGACCCCTGGGTCCCTTCCTGGGTGGGGGTGGGTGCTGGGTGCCCCCCGCACCCCCCCCTCACCCCCATGCCCCCCCCCCCAGGCGCCCCCGAGGAGGACAAGCCCTTCCTGGCCCCCCCCAGCGGAAAATTCAGCCGCAGCCTCTCGGTGCCGGGGTCCGACGACATCCCCCCTCCCCCCACCACGTCCCCCCCGGAACCCCCTTACAGCACCCCCCCACCCCCCTCCTTGGGGGGTGCCACCCCGCGGGGGGGGCCGGGGGGGGGCCCTTGGCGCCTTTACAACTTGGGGAGCCGGGGGGGAGCCGGGGGAGGGGGGGGTCCCCCAAAACCTTTACGTCGCAAAGGGCCCTTGGTGAAGCAGACGAAGGTGGAGGAAGGGGGGGGCGGGGGGGCCGGGGGGGGGGGTCCCGGGGGCGGGGGGAGGGGAGAAGAGCTCCATCGCCATCCCCACCATCGTGGTCAAAGCCCCCTCGACCAGCAGCAGCGGCCGCAGCAGCCGGGGGAGCAGCGTGGAGGCCGAGGGGGGGTCGGGGGGACCCCCGGATGGACCCCCGCCTTCGGGGGGGGGTCCTTCGAGCGGCGGCGGCTCCCCCCACCCTCCCCCCCCCACTTTAGACTTCACCTCCCAATTCGGGGCGGCTTTGGTGGGGGCGGCGAGGCGGGAGTGGGGGGGGGACGCTCGCCGCCGTTCCACCCTCTTCCTCTCCACCGAGGAAGAGGAGGAAGGAGGCGGAGGGGGGGTGGCGGGACCCCCACCGCGCCTCCGCCACTCCAAAAGCATCGACGAGGGGATGTTCGCCGGCGAGGTTTTCCCACCGCGGGGGTACCGGGGCGGCAAAGGATCGGGGGGCAGCGCCTTCAGCAGCGTGGCCGCACCCTTGCACCCCACCGCGCCCCCCACCCCCGCCGCCCCGTTACGCCCCGGCGCCGCCGCTTTGCACCCCGCAAGCGCCCCGGCGGCGGGTTGCAAAGGTTTGGTGGCTTTGCAAGCGGCGACGATGCCCTTGCAATCGGCGGGACCCGGGGCCGCTTTGAGCTCCGGGTTGGCGGCGTTGCAATCGGGTTTGGGGCCTTTGCAACCGGGCGCGGCGGCGTTGCAAGCCGGCATCGCGGCGTTGCAGTCGGGTTTGGCTCCTTTGCCCGCGGGAACGGCGCCCTTGCAATCGGGCCTGGCGTCGTTGCAACCCTTGCAAGCCGGCGTGGCGGCTTTGCAATCCAGCTTGGCGGCGGCGTTGCAACCCGCCGGCGGGTCTTTGCAACCTGGGGTCTCCCCGTTGCAACCTGGGGTCTCCTCGTTGCAATCCGGAGTCTCCTCGTTGCAATCCGGGGTCTCCCCGTTGCAATCCGGGGTCTCCCCGTTGCAACCCGGGATCGCTCCGTTGCAACCCGGCCTTGCTCCGTTGCAACCCGGCCTTGCTCCGTTGCAATCCGGGGTCTCCCCGTTGCAAACTGGGGTCTCCTCGTTGCAATCCGGCGTCTCCCCGTTGCAAACCGGGGTCTCCTCATTGCAAACCGGGGTCTCCTCGTTGCAAACCGGGGTCTCCCCGTTGCAATCCGGGGTCTCCCCGTTGCAACTGGGAACCGCGTCGTTGCAAACCGGGGTCTCCCCGTTGCAAACCGGGGTCTCCCCTTTGCAATCGGCAACGACCTCGCTGCAGAAGGCCCCCTCCTCGTTGCCCCCCGCGCCCCACCCCAAACCCCTTCCTCCGGGCAGCCCCCGCCGAAGCAGCCGCCCCCCTTCCCCTGCAGAACCCTGGGTGCCCCCGCCGCCCCCTCCCTCCTCTTCCTCCTCTTCCTCCGAGGCTCGCTTGGAGCTACGGGTGCGCTTCGCCGAGGCGGGGGGGCTGCTGGCCTTGCCCCCCCCGGCCCCCTCGGTGGACGGGGACGAGGAGCTGCTGCTGGCCGAACCTTTGCCCCCCCCTTTGGAATTCGCCAACAGCTTCGAGGGGCCGGAGGGACCCCCCGTGGGCGACTCGACGGCCTCCAGCCTCACCTCCTACGACAGCGAGGTGGCCACCCTCACCCAAGGGGCACCCGAAAGCCGCCGGGGGGGCGCCGGGGGGGCGTCGGGGCTCCCCGAGGGCGCCGAAGTCGTCACCGATTCGGGAATCGAAGAGGTGGACAGTCGAAGCAGCAGCGACCACCCCCCCGAAGGGGGAGAGGGACCCCCACCCTACGCCCCCTTAGGCGAGGGGAGCGAAAGGGCCCGGGCCCGGGGGCGCGGGGGACCCCGGGGGGGCGAGGGTCGTCGCCCCGAGCCCTGGGACGAGGGAGGACGCGGTGGCATCGCCGCGGCCTGGCCCCGGGCGGGAGGAGACGCCCCCTTCGCGGGAGACCGGGCCGGCGCCCCGGGGAGACACAGGTAGGTGGGGAAGGGGCGGGGGGGGGGGGTAGCACCCATGTGGGGGGTGGGGGTGGGGAGGGGGATGCATGGAGGGGGCGGTCGCACCCGGCGCCGGTTGCGTGAATTGGGAGGGGGGTTGCACCCACGGCACCCGTTGCATGGGTTGGGGCGGTGGGTTTGCACCCATTGCATGGGTTGGGAGGGGGCTGCACCCACGGCACCCCTTGCATGGGTTGGGGAGGGGGTTGCACCCACAGCACCCCTTGCATGGGTTGGGGCGGTGGGTTTGCACCCGTTGCATGGGTTGGGAGGGGGCTGCACCCACGGCACCCCTTGCATGGGTTGGGGAGGGGGCTGCACCCACAGCACCCATTGCATGGGTTGGGGCAGTGGGTTTGCACCCATTGCATGGGTTGGGGAGGGGGCTGCACCCACAGCACCCATTGCATGGGTTGGGGAGGGGGTTGCACCCATTGCATGGGTTGGGGAGGGGGCTGCACCCACAGCACCCCTTGCATGGGTTGGGGGGTGGGTTTGCACCCATTGCATGGGTTGGGGAGGGGGATGCACCCACGGCACCCCTTGCATGGGTTGGGGGGTGGGTTTGCACCCATTGCATGGGTTGGGGAGGGGGATGCACCCACGGCACCCGTTGCATGGGTTGGGGAGGGGGATGCACCCACGGCACCCGTTGCATGGGTTGGGGAGGGGGTTGCACCCACGGCACCCGCTGCATGGGTTGGGGAGGGGGTTGCACCCACAGCACCCATTGCATAGTCAGGGTGGTGGGTTTGCACCCCTTGCATGGGTTGGGGAGGGGGTTGCACCCACAGCACCCCTTGCATGGGTGGGGGGTGGGTTTGCACCCGTTGCATGGGTTGGGGAGGGGGTTGCACCCACAGCACCCATTGCATGGGTTGGGGAGGGGGTTGCACCCACAGCACCCATTGCATGGGTTGGGGGGGTGGGTTTGCACCCGTTGCATGGGTTGGGGAGGGGGTTTCACCCACAGCACCCCTTGCATGGGTTGGGGAGGGGGCTGCACCCAGGGCACCCCTTGCATGGAGGGGGCGTGCAGGCGTCGCACACGTGGCACCCACCACATAAATGGGGGGAGGGGGCTTGCCGCCGTTTCGGCCGTGGCACCCATCGCGTGGAGGGGGAGGGGGCGTTGCACCCAACACATACAGCATGGGGGGGCATCGCACCCCCTCCCCACCCACCCCAGCACCCATCACACCCATCGCACCCCCTCCCCACCCACCCCAGCACCCATCACACCCATCGCACCCCCTCCCCACCCACCCCAGCACCCATCACACCCCCTCCCCACCCACCCCCGCACCCATCACACCCATCGCACCCCCTCCCCACCCACCCCAGCACCCATCACACCCATCGCACCCCCTCCCCACCCACCCCCGCACCCATCACACCCATCGCACCCCCTCCCCACCCACCCCAGCACCCATCACACCCATCGCACCCCCTCCCCACCCACCCCCGCACCCATCACACCCATCGCACCCCCTCCCCACCCACCCCCGCACCCATCACACCCATCGCACCCCCTCCCCACCCACCCCAGCACCCATCACACCCCCTCCCCACCCACCCCCGCACCCATCACACCCATCGCACCCCCTCCCCACCCACCCCAGCACCCATCACACCCATCGCACCCCCTCCCCACCCACCCCCGCACCCATCACACCCATCGCACCCCCTCCCCACCCACCCCAGCACCCATCACACCCATCGCACCCCCTCCCCACCCACCCCCGCACCCATCACACCCATCGCACCCCCTCCCCACCCACCCCCGCACCCATCACACCCATCGCACCCCCTCCCCACCCACCCCAGCACCCATCACACCCCCTCCCCACCCACCCCCGCACCCATCACACCCATCGCACCCCCTCCCCACCCACCCCCGCACCCATCACACCCATCGCACCCCCTCCCCACCCACCCCAGCACCCATCACACCCCCTCCCCACCCACCCCCGCACCCATCACACCCATCGCACCCCCTCCCCACCCACCCCCGCACCCATCACACCCATCGCACCCCCTCCCCACCCACCCCAGCACCCATCACACCCATCGCACCCCCTCCCCACCCACCCCATCACCCATTGCACCCCCTCCCCACCCACCCCCGCACCCATCACACCCCCTCCCCACCTACCCCAGCACCCATCACACCCATTGCACCCCCTCCCCACCCACCCCAGCAGCCATCACACCCTCTCCCACCCACCCCAGCACCCATCACACCCCCTCCCCAAGCCCCAGCACCCATTGCACCCCCTCCCCACCCACCCCAGCATCCATCACGCCCCCTCCCCAACCACCCCATCACCTATAACACCCCCTCCCCACCCACCCCAGCACCCATCACACCCCCTCCCCACGCACCCCAGCACCCATTGCACCCCCTCCCCACCCATTGCGCCCCTCCCCAAGCAGCCAGCGCCCACTCCCCAAACCCCAGCACCCATTCCACCCCCTCCCCACCCACCCCAGCACCCATCACACCCATTGCACCCCCTCCCCACCCACCCCAGCACCCATCACACCCATTGCATCCCCTCCCACCCACCCCCGCACCCATCACACCCATTGCACCCCCTCCCCACCCACCCCAGCACCCATTGCACCCCCTCCCCACCCACCCCCGCACCCATCCCCCCCACCCCTCACCCCACTGACCCCCTCCCCCCCCCACAGGCTCCCGGACCCCGCCGCCCCCCCGCCGCCCCCCACCAAGGCCCCCCCTTCGGCCGCCCTCTTCCCCAACTGGCCGCCCCCCAAGGCGGGGGCTCTGGGGGGCCTGGGGGGGGCCGGGGGGGAGCTGGACGTGCGCCCCCCGCTCCGCCGCGCCCCCAGCCCCGCCACCCTGCCCAGCGAGCGCCGGGGGAGCCCCGCGCCCCGGCCGGCCTCGCTCCCCACCCTTCCCGCCGCCCCTCTTTACGCCGGCTTCTTCGACCTCCGCGGGGGTCCCGCGGCCTTCGGGGAGCTGCCCCCCACCCGCTCCCTGTCGCCCACCCGCCCGCCGCCCCCGGACAAACCTTTTGGGGCGAAACCTTTGGCTTTTTGGAGCAAGTTCGACGTGGCCGATTGGTTGGAGTACTTGAACTTGGGCGAGCACCGGGCCCGATTCTTGCACAACGAGATCGACGGCACCCACCTGCCCTCGCTCACCAAGGAGGACTACATCGACCTGGGCGTCACCCGCGTCGGGCACCGCATGAACATCGACCGCGCCCTCAAGCTCTTCCTCGAGAGGTGATGGGGGGCGCCGGGGGGCGCCCGGCGGGGGCGGGGGGGGCGGCCCCGCGCCCCCCGGGACGGGCCCGGCTGGAGGGAAGCGAAGGCGGAGCGGGAGAGGCGGGAGACGGGCGTGCGATGGGACACGCGTGTGCGATGGGACCCACGTGTGCGACGGGACCCACGCGTGCGACGGGACCTGAGTGTGCGACGGGACCCGCGTGTGCGACGGGACCCGCGTGTGCAACGGGACCCACGCGTGCGATGGGACCCACGCGTGCGACGGGACCCACGCGTGCGACGGGACCTGAGTGTGCGACGGGACCCGCGTGTGCGATGGGACCCACGTGTGCAACGGGACCCACGTGTGCAATGGGATCCACGCGTGCGACGGGACCCACGTGTGCAATGGGATCCACGCGTGCGACGGGACCCGCGTGTGCAATGGGATCCACGTGTGCGACGGGACCCGAGTGTGCGACGGGACCCGCGTGTGCGACGGGACCCGAGTGTGTGACGGGACCCACGTGTGACACGGGACCCGCGTGTGCAACGGGACCCACGTGTGCAATGGGATCCACGCGTGCGACGGGACCCACGTGTGCGACGGGACCCGCGTGTGCAATGGGATCCACGTGTGCGACGGGACCCACATGTGCAACAGGACCCAAGTGTGCAATGGGATCCACGTGTGCGACGGGACCCACATGTGCAACAGGACCCAAGTGTGCAATGGGACCCAAGTGTGCAACGATACCCACGCGTGCAAGGGGACCCACGTGTGCAACAGGACCCAAGTGTGCAACGGGCCCCACATGTGCAACGGGACCCAAGTGTGTGACAGGACCTGAGTGTGCAACGGGCCCCACATGTGCAACGGGACCCAAGTGTGCAACAGGATCGGAGCCTGCAACTGAACTTGAGTGTGCAACGGGACTGGGGCGTGCAACGGGACCTCCGTGTGCAACAGGATTGGGGCGTGCAACGGGACACGAGTGTGCAACGGGACCCACGTGTGCAACAGGATCACAGCCTGCAACGGGACCCAAGTGTGCAACGGGACGTGGGTGTGCAACTGAACTTGAGCGTGCAACGGGACGTGGGTGTGCAACTGAATTTGGGTGTGCAATGGGACCTGAGTGTGCAACGGGATCAGAGCCTGCAATGGGACCCGAGTGTGCAACAGGATCCGGGTGTGCAACGGGATCGGGGCCTGCAATGGAACTCAAGTGTGCAACGGGACTGGGGCGTGCAACGGGATCCAAGTGTGCAAGGGGATCAGAGCCTGCAACGGGACCTGCGTGTGCAACGGGACCTCCGTGTGCAACAGGATTGGGGCGTGCAATGGGAACTGAGTGTGCAACAGGACCTGAACATGCAACGAGATCGGGGCGTGCAATGGAACTTGAGCGTGCAACGGGACGTGGGTGTGCAACAGGACCCGAACATGCAACGGAACTCGAGTGTGCAACGGCATCGGGGCGTGCAATGGGGCCCAAGTGTGCAAAGGGACCTGAACGTGCAACAGGACCTGAATGTGCGACGGCACGTGGGTGTGCAGCAAGATCTGAGCGTGTGGCGGGATCTGAGTGTGCAACAGGACGTGGGCGTGCAACGGGACCTGGGCGTGCAACAGGAGGCGGGCGTGGAGCAGCCTCTGCGACGACGGGCCGTGCGACGGGCCGTGGGCGTGCAACGAGATGCGCAGCAGGACGCGGGCGTGCAACGGGACCTCCGAGCCGTGCAAGGGGACTGGGGCGTGCAAGAGGACGGGGGCGTGCAACGGGGCGTGCAAGAGGAAGCAAGCGTGCGGCGCGGCGGGCGACAGGACGCGGGCGTGCAAGGGGGCCGTGCAAGAGGATGGGGGCGTGCAAGAGGACGTGCAGCGGGTGTGCAAGAGCACCCGAGCGTGCGAGGGGCTGCGGGCGTGCGAGGGGCCGGGGAACCCGGGACCCCCCCCTGCAACGGGGGACCCAAAAATGGGGGGGGACCCCCCCCCCCATAGGACCACCCCACCCCCACGGGACTCCCCCCCCCCCCGGAACCCCCAGGACCCCCCCCAAGGGACCCCCACCCCCGTGGGACCCCCCCCCCATGGGACCCCCCCCCCCCCATTCCCCGGGGCGGGGCGCACCCATCACGCGTGCAAGGGCCGGGCACACGCGTGTGGGCACGTGGCGATAGCACACGCCAGCGCCTCCCCCCCCCCACGCGCACACGTGACCTCGCACACACGTGACCTCGCACACACGCACGCGTGACCCCCCCCCCCCCCCCGCGCGCGCACGGGCGTGTGCACACGCAGGCGTGCCCTTGCGCGCACACCCGTGCCCTTGTACACGGGCGCGCACACTTGCACGCACCCCCTGCACACGCCCCCCCCCCCTTGCACGCACACACGTGTGCACACGCTTGCACACGCCCCCTTGCACAGGCACACGCGCGCAGACACGCCCTTGCACGCGCACTTTCACACGCTCGCACGTGCAGACGGGCCCTTGCACACGCGCACACGCGTGTGCACCCCCTGGCACACGCGGCCCCGTGCCCCGCCCTCCCCCGCCCCCCCACCCGCGCGTCCCCGCGCGCACGCGACCCCCCTCCACCCCCCCACCCCCCCACGTGCCCGTGCACACCCCCACGCATGCACACGTGCCCCTCCCCCCTCCCACGCGTGCCCCTCCCCCCACTCCCCCCTCCCCCCCCCCCCCCCGGCCTCGGCCGTCTCTAAGGGCTCTCGTGTCGTCGCGCCTCGCCCCGCCCCCCGCCCCTCCCCCCCCCGAGGCAACGACCAATCACACGAATGTCTTCCAGTGCCCCTCCCCCCACCCCCCTCCCCCGACGCCTGGGTCCCCCCCTGGGGGGGGGGAGGGGCGGGGGAGGTCCCCCCCGGGGGGGGGGGAGGGGAGCACCCCCAGATACACTGTGACCCCGGGGGGGGGGAGGGGAGGCTTCACTGGGGGAGGGGCAGCTGGGCTCTAATTAACCCCCCCCCCGGGCTTAATGACCCCCCCCCGGGGCTTTAATGACCCCTCCCCCCCTTAATTGCCCCTCCCCCACCAGCCCACGGGCAAACCCAAGCATCCGGACGCCCCCCCCGCCCATCCCCCCCCCAAAGGACCCAGGCGTCCGGGCCCCTCCCCCCACCCCTCCCCCCACTAGAAGAAGGACCAGGCGTGCCCCTCCCCCCACCCCAAAGGACCCAGGCGTGCCCCTCCCCCCCCAAAGGACACCCCCCCCCCCAGGGAGACTGGTGGCCCGCCCCGCCCCCCCCCCGCTATCAGCCCCTCCCCCGCACTGCCGACGCTGCCCCTCCCCCCGCTGTGCCCCTCCCCCCCCGTGTATAGAGGATCGGGTGTAATTAATGACGTCATGACCGGGTTTTATTTGCAAATATAAAGTCTCGGCGAAAGAGCCCCTCCCCCCCCCCGGGTGAGCGTGCAAGGGGCGTGCAAGGGGCGTGCAAAGGTGGGTGGGCGTGCAAAGGGGCGTGCAAAGGTGGGTGGGCGTGCAAGGGGTGTGCAAAGGCGGGTGGGTGTGCAAAGCGGCGTGCAAGGGGCGTGCAAAAGGCTGAGTGTGCAAAGGAGCAGGTGGCCATGCAAAGGGGCGTGCAAGGTGGGTGAGCGTGCAAAGGCGGGTGGACGACAGCGGGCAGGCGTGCGAGGGGCCGTGCAAGGAGGGTGAGTGTGCGAAGGGGTGGGGGAGGGCGGAGGGGCGCGCAAGCGTGGGTGTGAGGGTGGGGGAGCGTGCAAGGGGGTGGGTGTAGGGCTGATGGGTGTGCGAGGACGTGTGCAAAGGGGCGTGAAAAGTGGGTGAGCGTGCAAAAGGGGGGGCAAGGGTGAGTGGGTGTGCAAAGGGGAAGGTGAGGGTGGAGGGGCGTGCAAGCGCGTGGGCGGGTGTGCAAAGGGGCGTGCAAAGCGGGGTGAGCGCAGCTGTGTGTGCGAGGGTGGGTGAGCGTGCAAAGGGTCTTGCGAGAGCTGACGGGCGTGCAAGCGTGTGTGCAAAGATGGGTGGGCGGGTGTGCAAAGGGGCGTGCGAGGGAGGGTGAGTGTGCAAAGGGCCGTTCGGGGGGGGGGCGGGTGTGCAAGGGGGCGTGCGGGGAGGGTGAGCGTGCAAGGGGGCGGGCGCGCGTGCGAAAGGGGCGGGCAAAGGCCGGGGCGCCCAGGCGGGTGCAGAAGGCCCGCAAGCCCCGCCCACCCGTGACGCAGCAGCGGAGAGCCACGCCCCTCCCCGGCCACACCCACCCCGGCCACGCCCCGAGCAAGCCCCGCCCCCCCGGCGGAGCGAGGCCTGATGCGGGAGAGACCATCTGGCCCCCCCTCCCCCCCATAGGCCCCCCCTCTATAGGGGATCCGCCCCCTATAGCCCCTCCCACCCCCTCGCACCCTATAGGCCCCTCCTACCCTATATCCCCGCCCCCCGCCCCATAGGGGACACCCCTGCACCCTAGAGACACCCCCCCACTATATAGGGGACCCCCCCCGCCCCCCACCCCGCGAGGCCCCGCGGCTATAGGCACCCCCTGCCCTATAGGGGACCCCTCCACCCCATAGCGGAGCCCCCCACCCCATAGGGGACCCCCTTTACAGCCTCCCACCCCATCGGGGACCCCCCAACCCCCACCCCCTATAGAACAACCCCACCTATAGGGCCCCCCTTCTCACACACTACAGAGACCCTATAGGGTATCCCCCTCCTCCCTCCTCCCCCCACGGAGACCCCCTATAAGCGCCACCCCCCCATAGGCGCCCCTCTCTCCCCACAGGGGTTTCCCCCCCACCCCATAGGTACCCCTCTATAGGTGCCCCCCCCATAGGGAACCCCTATAGGGGTATCCCCCCACCCCATAGGAACCCCTGTACAAGGGTGCCCCGCCTCCCCATAGGCACCCCCCTATATACAGAGGTACCCACCACCCCTCTATAGGCATGCCCCCCCCCCATAGGGGCCCCCTATAGGACTGCCCCCCTTCCCGTAGGAACCCCCATAGGTGTATGTCCCCCCATAGGGACCCCTTAGACGGGTGCCCCCCCCGTAGGGGTGCCCCCCTTCCCTATAGGGACCCCAAATAGGGTCACACCCCCCTATAATTATGCCCCCCCAACCCATGGAGAATCCTATATGGGGGCATCTCCGTAGGGACGCCCTATAGCTAACCCCCCACCATAGGGACCCCCATAGGGACCCCCTATAGCTATACTCCCCCCAGGGACACCCCCCCCCAAGGACCCCCTATAGCTGATGCCCCGCATGGGACCCCCCCATAGGGACCCCCGATAGTTAATCCCCCACCACGGGGACCCCCCAAAGGGCCCCGTTAGCTAATCCCCCCCTATAGGGACCCCCTATAGCTGTGGCCCCCCCCATAAGGAACCCCCATAGGTGCCCCCCACGTGCCCCCCTATAGCTAATCCCCCTCTAGGGACACCCCCATAGGGACCCCCTATGGTGATGCCCCGCCCCGAAACCGCCCCCCAGGGACCCCCTATAGCTTACCCCCCCAGCATCCCCGCCCCCGGCATCCCCTATAGCTTCCCCCCCCAGCATGCGGCCCCCCCGGGACCCCCTATAGCTTATCCCCCCCAGCATCGCCCTCCCGGCATCCCCTATAGCTTATCCCCCCCAGCATCCCCTCCCCCGGGACCCCCTATAGCTTATCCCCCCCAGCATCCCCCCCCCCGGGACCCCCTATAGCTTATCCCCCCCAGCATCCCCCCCTCGGGACACCCTGTAGCTTACCCCCCCCAGCATCGCCCCCCCGGCATCCCCTATAGCTTATCCCCCCCAGCATCCCCCTCCCCCGGGACCCCTTATAGCTTATCCCCCCCAGCATCCCCCCCCCGGGACCCCCTATAGCTTCCCCCCCCAGCATCCCCCCCCCGGGACCCCCTATAGCTTACCCCCCCCAGCACCCCCCCCCCCCCGGGACCCCTTATAGCTCACCCCCCCATAAGCCCCCCGCCCCCCCCCGCCTGACCCACGAGCGCCCCTGGCGGCGGCGGGTGGCGCTGCGGCCTCTCGGCACCTGCCGGCACCGGGCGGGAGGCGCTCGGCTGCGATCGGCTCCGCTCGGGCCGGTTCGGCTCCGCTCGGGCCGGTTCGGCTCCGCTCGGGCCGGTTCGGCCCCGTTCGGTTCCGCTCGGGCCGGTTCGGCTCCGCTCGGGCCGGTTCGGCTCCCCTCGGGCCGGTTCGGCTCCGCTCGGGCCGGTTCGGCTCCGCTCGGGCCGGTTCGGTTCCGCTCGGGCCGGTTCGGCGGCGCTCGGCTCCCCTCGGGCCGGTTCGGCCCCGTTCGGTTCCGCTCGGGCCGGTTCGGCGGCGCTCGGGGACGTTCGGGCCGGCTCGGCTCGGCTCGGCTCGGCTCGGCTCGGCTCGGCTCGGCTCGGTACGGCAGGTGAGCGCGGGCCCGGCCGGGGAACCCGGGCGCCCGGGGCGGGGGGGGGGGGGGGGGGCTGAAGGGGCGGGGGGGGCAGATCTGGGGTGGGGGGGGAGATGATTTGGGGGGGCAGGTTTGGGGGGGCAGGTTTGGGGGGGCAGGACTGAGGGGGGGCAGGGCTGTGGAGCTGGTTTGGGGCGGCAAATTTGGGTCAGATTTTGGGGGGCGGGTCTGTGGGGCGGGTTGGTGGGGGGCAGGGGGGGGGGGCGGTTATTGGGGGGCTGTTTTGGGGATGCAGGAGTGGGGGGGCGGGTATTGGGGGGCAGGTTTGGGGGTGCAGGGGTGGGGGAGCAGCTATTGGGGGGCAGGTTTGGGGTGCAGGGGTGGGGGGGGCGGTTATTGGGGGGCTGCTTTTGGGGGTGCGGGGGGTGCGGGTTTTGGGGGCAGGTATTGGGGGGCTGGTTTTGGGGGGCCCAGGCTGTGAGTCGGGTTTGGGGGTGCAGGAGTGGGGGGGCAGGTATTGGGGGGCAGGTTTGGGGGTGCAGGGGTGGGGGGC
>NW_026990482.1:0-24036 GCF_963921805.1 Phalacrocorax carbo
AGGCGGGTCCTAACGCCGCCCCCCCATTGGCCGCTGCCCGCCGGAGCGACGCGTCGCTCGACCAACCGGTGACGCGGGGCGGGGGCCGGAGGCTGGCGGGTGGGGCCGGAGGGGCGTGTCCGGAGCGGAAGCGGAAGCGGAGGGAGATGGCGGGAGCGTGGGGGAGGATCGGGGCCCTCAGCGGCGCCGCCGCGGTGGGCCGCGGCCTCCTACGGGGCTCACGGTGGGGACCGGGGGGGGGGGGAGGGGCCTGGGGGGGAGGGGCCGCGAGGGACCCGGTGTGGGGGGGAGGGGAACGGGGGGGAGGGGCGTTACCGACCCATGACTGACCCCCCCAACCCCCCCCAGGGCTCCGCCGCAGCGACAGGGACGAGTACCAGAAGGAGGTGAGTTGGGGGAGGGGTGGGGTGGGGGGAGGGGTGTGTCTCCCCTCTCCCCCCCCCCCACCGTGACACCCCCCCCTCCCCCTCCCCCAGCTCTACGAGACGGCGAACCGGTTCCACCTCCTGCACAGCCTGGCGCTGCTGGCCGCCCCCCACTGCCGCCGCCCCGCCCTGGTGCGTGTGGCCCCTCCCCCCGCCCCTCCCCCACCCCGCACCCCCCTCCCCCCGCCTGACCTTTCTCCTCCCCTCCCCCCCCCCCCCCCCCCCCCCCCAGGCCGGGTCCCTGCTCTGCGCCGGGATCGGGCTCTTCTGCCTCCCCCTCTACTACCACGGGCTGAGCGGGGACCCCGGCCTCAACCGCGCCGCCCCCCTCGGGGGGACCCTCCTCATCCTCGGCTGGGGGGCCATGGCCCTCTGAGGGCCCCCGGGGGGACCCCCACGTCCCCCCCCCGGAGGGGGCCCCGGCCTCCGGGCCCGGCAGCGGAGGGACGCCGTGGGACCCCCCCTCCCCCCCCCCCGACCTCCGGACCCCACCCCCCGCGGCGCCCCTTCCCCTTTAAGAGGTGGAGCTTCCCCGCAGCCCACCCCTCCTCCCCCATTGGTCGAGCTCCTGGCCAATAGGGGTGGAGGACCGCACTGTGAGCCAGCCCTGATTGGGCCCTTGTGGTGAAGGCAGCAGCCAATGAGAAACGGGTGGCTCTCTCCCGGTTTCTGATTGGCTGCGGTAAAACCCTCCTGAGCTATGGGGATGCTGGAGCTTGCTGACGTCGTGGCTGTTGCTGGGCGACAGCCAATGGCTGGGTGGCTCCGCCTCTTCCCCCTCCCCTTTGGCTGGGTGAGCAGCCAATCAGAGGGAAGGAGCCAGCAGCATCGTGCAAGGGCAGCTGCTGATTGGCTGCGAGGCTGCTCCTTCTGCCACACCGGCCAATAAATGATTGAGTTTTGGCTCCGCCTCCATGATGTCATGGGGGGACCCGGGGTCAGGGCACAGACACCCCCCCCAGCCCCCCCCAGATCCTCCCCAGCCCCATAGAGCTCCTACAGAACCCCCATAACTGCTCTCAGACCCCCATAGGAACCCCCCGACCCCCCATAGATCCTCCCCAGCCCCATAGAGCCCCCTATTGAACCCCCCACAACTACTGCACCCCCTATATGACCCCCCCCAGCCCCACAGACAGCCCCCATCACTCCTCCCAACCCCAGAGGTCTCCCATCGACCCCCTATAGGAACGCCCCAACCCCACAGACCCCACATAGACCCCCTATAGAGCCCCCCCCGCCCCCAGATCCCCTATAGCCCCCCCAACTTTCCTGAGCCCCATAGATTGCCCCATAGGACCCCCCAGCGCCACACATCCCTTATAGAGCCCCCACCCATAACTTCTCCAGCCCCAGAGATACCTCACAGCCCCCCACAGGAGCCCCCCAGCCCCACATAAACCCGCTACAGGAACTCACAGCCCCACAGATCCCCTATAGATCCTCCCTAGCCCTACAGAGCCCTCCCATAACTCCTCACAGCCCCACAGATCCCACACAGACACCCTATAGGGCCCCCCAGCCCCATAGATCCCCTCCCAGCCCCACAGATCCCCTATAGGACCCCCCAGCCCCACAGAACCCCCCCCACTCAGAGCAGTGGGTGCTGCCCCACGGGGCCATTTATTGGGGTCTGGGGGGGTCATGTACAAATGGGGGTGGTGGGTGGGGGGAGGGGGGCTGTGGGGGGAGGGGCGTATCAAAAGGGGGTCCTGAGGAGGGCGGGGGAGGGGTTGGGGGGGGCTCTAGAAGAAGTCGACGTCTCGGGGGCGTCCAGGTCCCGGTACTCGACGATCGCCCGGGGGTCGCCCCGAACCATCCTGGGGGGCAGGGAAGGTTTGGGGGGGGTGGGGGGGAGGGCACAGGGACCTCCCCCGCCCCCCCAGTGGGGTTGGGACCCCCCCCCAAGTGCCCTCCCCCCAATTAAGGTCCCCCATTGCCCCCCAAGTAACCCAATTCCCTTCAAAACAGGGTGCCCCCCCTTTCCTGGGCCACCCCCCAAGTGGGGGTCCCTGCTGCCCCCCTGCCCCCCAAGTGGGGGTCCCTGCTGCCCCCCCGCGCCCCTTACCTGCTGCGGGGTTTGTTGAGGTACCCCCCCTGGCCCCGAAACGCCTCGTAGTTGCCCCGGCCGGCGGCGTAGGGCCCGGGGGGGTAGGGGGGGCCACCTGTGGGGGGGGGGGGGGAAGGGGGGGTCAGGGGGGGCTGCAGGGACCCCCCAAAACCCCCCCAGTCAGACCAGCGCCCCCTCCAGACCCCCAAAGACCCCCCAACACCCCTAAACCGCCCCCAAGACCCCTTAAGAGCCCCCCCCAAACTCGCCCCAAGCCCCCCAACCCCCACTGGCCCCCCTACGACCCCTTAGAGCCCCCCCAGACCCCTCAGAACCCCCATAAACCCTCCCTGAGCCCCCCCAGGCCCCTCGGAGCCCCCCAAACCACTCCCTGAACCCCCCCAGACCCCTTAGAGCCCCCTAAACCGCTCTCTGAGCCCCCCAAACTGCTCCCTAAGCCCCCCCAGACCCCTTAGAGCCCCCCAAACCACTCCGAGCCCCCTCAGACCCCTTAGAGCCCCCCAAACCGCTCCCTGAGCCCCCCCCGACCCCTTAGAGCCCCCCAAACCGCTCCCTGAGCCCCCCCGACCCCTTAGAGCCCCCCAAACCGCTCCCTGAGCCCCCCCCGACCCCTTAGAGCCCCCCAAACCGCTCCCTGAGCCCCCCCGATCCCTTAGAGCCCCCCAAACCGCTCCCCTAAGCCCCCCCCGACCCCTTAGAGCCCCCCAAACCGCTCCCTAAGCCCCCCCCGACCCCTTAGAGCCCCCCAAACCGCTCCCTGAGCCCCCCCCAGATCCCTTAGAGCCCCCCAAACCGCTCCCTGAGCCCCCCCAGACCCCTTAGAGCCCCCCCAAACCCCTCCCCGAGCACCCCCAGACCCCCCGCGCCCCCCATACCTCCGTAGCCCAGGATGGGGGGCCGGGGCTGCCCGTAGGGCATCATCCCCTGCGGCGTCTGGGGGGGGTACGGCAGCCCCGGGGCCAGGCCTGGGGGGACGGGGCGGGGTCAGGGGGGCACAGGCTGGGACCCCCCGTGGCAGGGGACGGGGGGCAAAGGGGTGTCATTGGCCCTTTGGGGGGGACACGTGGGCGTCACCGACCCCATGTAGGACCCTGGGGGGGATTTTGGGGTGTCACCAACATTGTGTGGGTCCCCGGGGGACATGGGGGGGGATTTTGGGGTGTCACCGACCCTACACAAACCCTGGGGGACACGGGGGAGGTTTTGGGGTGTCACTGACCCCATGTGGGACCCCGGGGGGGATTTCGGGGTGTCACCAACATTGTGTGGGTCCCCGGGGGACATGGGGGGGGATTTTGGGGTGTCACCGACCCTACACAAACCCGGGGGGGGCACGGGGGAGGGGGTTTGGGGTGTCACTGACCCCATGTGGGACCCCGGGGGGGATTCTGGGGTGTCACTGACCCCATGTGGGACCCCAAAGGACATGGGGGATGGACACGGGGACGCAGACCTGGGGGTTCCTGCCATCCGTGTGGGACCCCAGGGGACATGGGGGGGGATTTTGGGGTGTCACAAACCCTGGGGGGCACGGGGGGGGTTTGGGGGTGTCACTGACCCCAGGTGGGACCCCGGGGGGGGGTTTTGGGGTGTCACCGACCCCGTGGGGGACCCCAAAGGACAGGGGGACACAGACCCGGGGGTTCCCGCCCTCCGTGTGGGACCCCAGGGGTGGCCGCAGGGCGGCGGGGGGGGGTCGGGGGGGGGTCTCACCCTGGGCGGGGCCCGGGGGGGGCCCCCCCTTGCCCTCGGGCAGGGCGGGGCGCTTGGGGTCCATCAGGAAGTTGTTGAAGAAAAGCACCTCCTTGCGCACGGCCCCCATCTTCTCCCCGTGCTTGTTGAAGATGTGCTTGCGGACGAACTCGGGGCCCTGGGGGGGGCATGGGGGGGGTCGGCGACACGGACCCCACCCCACACCCCCTCTTCAACCCCCCGCCCCTTCTCCCCCGTGCCTCCAGTGCTCCCCCGCGCCCCCTCGTGTCCCCCGTGTCCCCACTGTCCTGTGTCCCCCCCCACGACCCCTATTTCCGCGCCCCCCCCCCCCCCGGCCCCAATTTCTCCCCCCCACGTCCCCATTTCCCCACAAGTCCCCCATGCCCCCGTTCCCCCCCCCACATCCCCAAATTCCCCCCCTTCCTCACAATCCCCACCTTGAACGTGGCGCTGGGGGGACCCCAGCTTCGTCCCTGCCTGGCTCCTGGGTGCCCCCCACATCCTCCGGGTGGCCCCCCCGTGCCCCCCAAGCCCCCCACCTTGAACTTCTTGCCGCTGAGGGGTCACAGCCACTTGCCCTCGCCTGGCTCCTGCGTCCCCCCCGTGCCCCCCACATCCCCCTGGTGCCCCCCACGTCCCTCCCACGCCCCCCCTGTACCCCCAAGCCCCCCACCTTGAACTTCTTGCCGCTGAGGGGGCAGAGCCACTTGCCCTTGCCTGGCTCCTGCGTCCCCCCCGTGCCCCCCACATCCCCCTGGTGCCCCCCACGTCCCTCCCACCCCCCCCCGTGCCCCCCAAGCCCCCCACCTTGAACTTCTTGCCGCTGAGGGGTCACAGCCACTTGTCCTTGCCTGGCTCCTGCGTCCCCCCCGTGCCCCCCACGTCCCCCTGGTGCCCCCCAAGCCCCCCACCTTGAACTTCTTGCCGCTGAGGGGGCAGAGCCACTTGTCCTTGCCCAGCTCCTGCGTGTTGGCGGTGACGAACTTCTCGAGCTCCTGCTCGGGGTCCTTGCGGCCCAGGCGCTGCGCCTCCTCCTCGGGCAGCGCCTCCCGCCCCGCCAGCAGCGGCCCCAGGCGCTCCTCGAAGCTCTTCTGCCACTCGGCCACTGCGGGGAGGGGGCGCGCGGGTGAGGGGGGGCACCCCGGGGGCACCCCGGCGCTGGGGATGGGGCAGGGGATCCCCGGGGATGGGGGAGGGTAATGCTGGGGGATGGGGGAGGAACCCTGGGGGGGTGGGCCCCGGGGTAGGGGGGGCACCCCTGGGGATAGCGGGGCACAGAGTTTGGGGGGGGACCCCTGGGGATGAGCCCCAGGGCTGGGGGTGGGGGGAGGGGATTGCTGGCATGGGGGCACAACGCTGGGGGACAGGAGTTTCAGGGTACAGGGACGCTGAGCCCCACAGACTGGGGGGACGGGGGGGCCCCCAAACACACCATCACCAGGGGAGACGGGGCTGGGGGGCAGGGGGGACCCCGGGACCCGCGGTTGGGGGGCGGGGGACACGTACCCTCGCCGTGGGAGACGCGGTTGGGGGGCAGGGGGGACCCCGGGACCCGCGGTTGGGGGGCGGGGGACACGTACCCTCGCCGTGGGAGACGCGGCTGGGGGGCAGGGGGGACCCCGGGACCCGCGGTTGGGGGGCGGGGGACACGTACCCTCGCCGTGGGAGACGCGGTTGGGGGGCAGGGGGCCCCGCACGTGCACGATGCCGCAGCGGTTGGGCATCTCGTCCTCGTTGAGGTACTCGGAGGTGTTGTAGTAATCGACCGAGTGGACGATGCGCAGGTAGAGCAGGAGCCGGTCCAGCACCTGGGGGCGGGGGGCGTTGGGGGGCGTCGGGGGGCACGGGGGGGCATTGGGGGACATTGGGGGACACGGGGGGGCGTCGGGAGGCACAGGGGGCGTCGGGGGATGTCAGGGAGACAGGGGGATGCTGGGGGACATAGGGGCACACTGGGGGGTGCTGGGGAACATCGGGGGCACGGGGGTGGTGCTGGGGACACGGGGGGGCATTGGGGGGCATTGGGGAGCACAGGGGGACACGGGGGGACACCAGAGAGGACAGGGGATGGGGGGGACAGGGGACCCACGAGGTCAGGGTGAGGGACACAGGGAGGGGATGGGAGATGCAAGAAGGGGGGGTCAGGGGCGTCCAGGAGGTCAGGATGGGGGGCTTGGGGACATCGGGGGCACAGAGCAGGGACGGGGGACACGGGGACATCGGGGGGACATCATAGGGGATGGGGGGACACGGAGCAAGGACGGGGGACATCGGGGGGACACAAGGTCAGGGTGGGGGACAAGGGGGACATCGGGGGGACACAGGGGACACGGGGCAGGGGTGGGGGACATCGGGGGGACACAGGGGACACGGGGCAGGGGTGGGGGACATCGGGGGGACACAGGGGACACGGGGCAGGGGTGGGGGACATCGGGGGGACACAGGGTACTCGGGGCAGGGGTGGGGGACACGGGGAAGAACGTGGGGGGACGTGGTCAGTACGGGCACAGGGGGGACAAGACAGGGACAGGGGAACACATGGGGGCCGGATTTGGGGGGGACGACGCACACACCTGGGGCCTGGATTTGGTGGGGGGACATGGACACACCCAGGGTCTGGATTTGGGGGGGTGGGATGCCCAGGGTACAGATTGGGGGGGGGGGATGGACACACTGGGGTCCAGATTTGGGGGGGGACGACACAGAGGGTCCAGATTGCGGGGGGGGGGGGACATGGACAGACACACACCCGGGGTCTGGATTTGGGGGGGGGGACATGGACAGACACACACCCGGGGTCTGGATTTGGGGGGGGGGGGGGACATGGACAGACACACACCTGGGGTCTGGATTTGGGGGGGGGGACACGGACAGACACACACCCGGGGTCCGGATTTGGGGGGGGGGACACGGACAGACACACACCCGGGGTCTGGATTTGGGGGGGACACGGACAGACACACACCCAGGGTCTGGATTTGGGGGGGGGGGACACGGACAGACACACACCCGGGGTCTGGATTTGGGGGTGGGGGGACACGGACAGACACACACCCGGGGTCTGGATTTGGGGGGGGGGACACGGACAGACACACACCCGGGGTCCGGATTTGGGGGGGACACGGACAGACACACACCCAGGGTCTGGATTTGGGGGGGGGACACGGACAGACACACACCCGGGGTCCGGATTTGGGGGGGGGGACACGGACAGACACACACCCGGGGTCTGGATTTGGGGGGGACACGGACAGACACACACCCAGGGTCTGGATTTGGGGGGGGGGACACGGACAGACACACACCCGGGGTCTGGATTTGGGGGTGGGGGGGGACACGGACAGACACACACCCGGGGTCTGGATTTGGGGGGGACACGGACAGACACACACCCAGGGTCTGGATTTGGGGGGGGGGACACGGACAGACACACACCCGGGGTCTGGATTTGGGGGTGGGGGGGGACATGGACAGACACACACCTGGGGTCTGGATTTGGGGGGGGGGACACGGACAGACACACACCCGGGGTCCGGATTTGGGGGGGGGGACACGGACAGACACACACCCAGGGTCTGGATTTGGGGGGGGGGACACGGACAGACACACACCCGGGGTCTGGATTTGGGGGTGGGGGGACACGGACAGACACACACCCGGGGTCTGGATTTGGGGGGGGGGACACGGACAGACACACACCCGGGGTCTGGATTTGGGGGGGGGGACACGGACAGACACACACCCGGGGTCCGGATTTGGGGGGGACACGGACAGACACACACCCGGGGTCTGGATTTGGGGGGGGGACACGGACAGACACACACCCGGGGTCCGGATTTGGGGGGGGGGACACGGACAGACACACACCCGGGGTCTGGATTTGGGGGGGACACGGACAGACACACACCCAGGGTCTGGATTTGGGGGGGGGACACGGACAGACACACACCCGGGGTCTGGATTTGGGGGGGGGACACGGACAGACACACACCCGGGGTCTGGATTTGGGGGGGGGACACGGACAGACACACACCCGGGGTCTGGATTTGGGGGGGGGGACACGGACAGACACACACCCGGGGTCCGGATTTGGGGGTGGGGGGACACGGACAGACACACACCCGGGGTCCGGATTTGGGGGTGGGGGGACACGGACAGACACACACCCGGGGTCCGGATTTGGGGGGGGACACGGACAGACACACACCCGGGGTCCGGATTTGGGGGGGGACACAGACAGACACACACCCGGGGTCCGGGTTTGGGGGGGGGACATGGACAGACACACACCCGGGGTCCGGATTTGGGGGGGGACACAGACAGACACACACCCGGGGTCCGGATTTGGGGGGGGGACACAGACAGACACACACCCGGGGTCCGGATTTGGGGGGGGGACACAGACAGACACACACCCGGGGTCCGGATTTGGGGGGGGGACACAGACAGACACACACCCGGGGTCCGGATTTGGGGGGGGGACACGGACAGACACACACCCGGGGTCCGGATTTGGGGGGGGACACGGACAGACACACACCCGGGGTCCGGATTTGGGGGGGGGACACGGACAGACACACACCCGGGGTCCGGATTTGGGGGGGGGACACGGACAGACACACACCCGGGGTCCGGATTTGGGGGGGGGACACGGACAGACACACACCCGGGGTCCGGATTTGGGGGGGGGACACGGACAGACACACACCCGGGGTCCGGATTTGGGGGACACACGGACAGACACACACCCGGGGTCCGGATTTGGGGGACACACGGACAGACACACACCCAGGGTCCGGATTTGGGGGGGGGACACGGACAGACACACACCCGGGGTCCGGATTTGGGGGGGGACACAGACAGACACACACCTGGGGTCCGGATTTGGGGGGGGGACACGGACAGACACACACCCAGGGTCTGGATTTGGGGGGGACACAGACAGACACACACCCGGGGTCCGGATTTGGGGGGGGGACACGGACAGACACACACCCGGGGTCTGGATTTGGGGGGGGGACACGGACAGACACACACCCGGGGTCTGGATTTGGGGGGGGACACGGACAGACACACACCCAGGGTCCGGATTTGGGGGGGGACACGGACAGACACACACCCGGGGTCTGGATTTGGGGGGGGGGACACGGACAGACACACACCCGGGGTCTGGATTTGGGGGGGGACACGGACAGACACACACCCGGGGTCCGGATTTGGGGGGGGGACACGGACAGACACACACCCGGGGTCCGGATTTGGGGGGGGGGACACGGACAGACACACACCCAGGGTCTGGATTTGGGGGGGGACATGGACAGACACACACCCGGGGTCTGGATTTGGGGGGGGGACACGGACAGACACACACCCGGGGTCCGGATTTGGGGGGGGGACACGGACAGACACACACCCAGGGTCTGGATTTGGGGGGGGACACGGACAGACACACACCCAGGGCCCGGACTTGGGGGAAGGGCACCCCCACCCACGGGGCCGGCCAGGGACGGCTTTGGGGCGGGGGTGGGGGTGTCCCGTCCGCGCCCCCCACCTTGAGGAGCTTCTCGTCGCGCTCGACGGTGACCTCGGCGGGGTTGGCCTCGCGCGGCCCCTCCTCGGCGTCGCCGCCGCCGCGGCCCAGCAGCTCCTCCTCCTCGGCGCTCACCTCCTCGATCAGGTAATCCGTGATGTGCTTCAGCACCGGGTTCTGCGACGGCACCGCCTGCGCCCGCCGCGCCCGTCAGCCCCCCGCGGGACCCCCCGGGGGCTGTGGGGTGGCCTCGGGACCCCCCGGGGCGCGCTCGGGACCCACCAGGGCTGCAGGACAGGCTCGGGACGCCCAGGGGCAGACTTGGGTCCCCCAGGGGCCGTGGGGCGGGCTCGGAACCCCCCAGGGGTGGGCACAGGACACCCCCAGGGGCTGCAGGGCAGGCTCGGGACCCCCAGGGGCAGACCTGGGGCCCCCAGGGGCCATGGGGTGGGCTCGGAACCCCCCAGGGGTGGGCACGGGACCCCCCACGGGCGCCCTCGGGACCCACCAGGGCTGCCGGACAGGCTCAGGATGCCCAGGGGCAGACTTGGGACCCCCAGGGGCTGTGGGGCGGGCTCAGAACCCCCCAGGGGTGGGCGCGGGACCCCCCAGGGCTGCACTTGGGACACCCCCAGGGGCAGACTTGGGACCCCCAGGGGCCGTGGGGCAGGCTCGGAACCCCCCAGGGGTGGGCGCGGGACCCCCCAGGGCTGCACTCGGGACACCCCCAGGGGCAGACTTGGGACCCCCAGGGGCCGTGGGGCGGGCTCAGAACCCCCCAGGGGTGGGCGCGGGACCCCCCAGGGCTGCACTCGGGACACCCCCAGGGGCTGCGGGGCAGGCTCGGGACCCCCAGGGCTGCATTCAGGACCCCCAGGGGCGCGCTCAGGACCCCCAGGGGCCATAAGATAGATTTAGGGGCCACCAGGGACCATCAGAGGGACTTGGGGACCCCCCAGAGGCCACGAGATGGGCTTGAGGGTGACCAGGGGCCATCGGAAGGACTTGGGGGCCATGAGATGGATTTGGGGGCCACGAGGAGACGGTGGGGAGCACAGAGGGTCTGCAGGGGGACACTGAGGGACACGGGACCACGAGGTGACACTGGGGATGAGGGGGGCCCAAGAGGGGACCATGGGGGGCTTTGAGGGGACATCGGGGACCAGGGGTGGCCCAAGAGGGGATGATGGGGGGCTTTGAGGGGCCCAAGAGGGGCCCAGGAGGGGTCCAAGAGAGGGTGATGGGGGGCTTTGAGGGGCCCAAGAGGGGCCCAGGAGGGGTCCAAGAGAGGGTGATGGGGGGCTTTGAGGGGACATCGGGGACCGGGGGGGGTCCAAGAGGGGATGATGGCGGTCTTGGAGGGGACATTGGGGCCCAGGGATGGCCCAAGAGGGGACGATGGGGGGCTTTGAGGGGCCCAAGAGAGGATGATGGGGGTCTTGGAGGGGACATTGGGGACCAGGAGGGGTCCAAGAGGGGCCCAGGGGGGGCCCAAGAGGGGACATCGGGGACCGTGAGGGGTCCAAGAGAGGATGATGGGGGTCTCGGAGGGGCCCAGGAGAGGGCGACAGGGGTCTTTGGGGGGATATCGGGGCCCAAGAGGAGACGAAGGCCATGAGAGGATGACGAGGGGACCCCGAGGGCCAGGAGGGGACAGGGAGGGGACACTGGGGACCCCGAGGGGGACCCCGAGGAGCCACAGTGCCGGCGGAAGCCCCCCACCCCCTCACTCACCCCGGCGGCGGCGGCGGCGGCGGCGGCAGCGGCGTCCCCGTCCCCGTCGGGGTTGGGGGGCGCGTCCCCCCCGCCCAGAGGGGCGCCGGCGGGCGCGGAGGGGGCGGGGGCGGGGCTGGGCCCCGCCCAGAGCTGGGCGCGGCCGTCGAGGGCGTGGACGAGGCGGGCGGCCAGTTTGATGTCGTTGCGGACGATGGGGCGGTGCTGGGTGATGCCGCTGACGTTGCGCACCCGCCGCGTCAGGTCCCGGTTCACCCCCGGGCTCAGCTCGCAGTCCCGCAGCTGGGGGGCGGCGGGGGGTCAGCCCCCCCGAAACACCCCCCTGCGCCCACAAAGCAGCCCCCTGCGCCCCTACAACACCCACCTGCACCCCCAAATGACACCCCTGCACCACCAAAGGACCCACCTGCACCCCCAAAGTCCCCGGCTGCACCCCTAAAACACTGCCTGCACCCCCAGAACACCCCCCTGCACCCCCAAAGTCCCCGGCTGCACCCCTAAAGGACCCCCCTGCACCCCCAGAACACCCCCCTGCACCCCCAAAGTCCCCGGCTGCACCCCTAAAACACCCACCTGCGCTCCCGAAGTCCCCAGCTGCACCCCTAAAACACTGCCTGCACCCCCAAAGTCCCCGGCTGCAAACCCTAAAACACCCCCCTGCACCCTCAAAGGACCCCCCTGCACCCCCAAAGCAGCCCCCTGCGCCCCCCAAAGGACCCACCTGCGCCCCCCAAAGGACCCACCTGCGCCCCCCAAAGGACCCACCTGCGCCCCCCAAAGGACCCACCTGCGCCCCCCAAAGGACCCACCTGCGCCCCTAAAACACTGCCTGCACCCCCAGAACACCCCCCTGCACCACCAAAGGACCCACCTGCACTCCCAAAGCAGCCCCCTGTGCCCCCCAAAGGACCCCCATGCACCCCTAAAACACCCCCCTGCACTCCCAAAGGCCCCGGCTGCACCCCTAAAACACTGCCTGCACCCCCAGAACACCCCCCTGCACCCCCCAAAGCAGCCCCGTGCGCCCCCCAAATGACACCCCCCTGCACCCCCCAAATGACACCCCTCTGCACCCCCCAAATGACACCCCTCTGCACCCCCAAAGGACCCAGCTGCACTCCCAAAGCAGCCCCCTGAGCCCCCCAAAGGACCCACCTGCACCCCCAAAACACCCGCCTGCACCCCCAAAGGACCCCCCGAGCACATCCCTGCAGCTGGGAGGGGGTGAAACAGGGGGGTCAGCACCCCCAAAATATCAGCTGCACCCCCAAAACACCCCCAAATTGCACATGCAGCTGGGGAGGTGAAATGGAGCTCAGCACCCCCAAAATATCAGCTGCACCCCCAAATAGTACCTGCACCTGGGGTGGTCAGCCCCCCCAATACCCCCCTGCACCCCTAAACAGCCCCCCAAAGCTGCCCACCTGAGCCTCCCACCTGCCCCCTGCACCCCAAAACTGTCCCCGAACCCCCACCTGCCCCCTGCACCCCAAAACCATACCCCCGAGCCCCCTGCACCCCAAAGCTTCCCCTGAGCCCCCCACCTGCCCCCTGCACCCCAAAACCATCCCCCCGAGCCCTCTGCACCCCAAAGCTTCCCCTGAGCCCCCCACCTGCCCCCTGCACCCCAAAACCATCCCCCTGAGCCCCCTGCACCCCAAAGCTTCCCCTGAGCCCCCCACCTGCCCCCTGCACCCCAAAACCATCCCCCCGAGCCCTCTGCACCCCAAAACTTCCCCATAGCCCCCCACCTGCCCCCTGCACCCCAAAACTTCCCCTGAGCCCCCACCTGCCCCCTGCACCCCAAAACCATCCCCCCGAGCCCCCTGCACCCCAAAACTGCCCCCAAACCCCCTAAAACCCCTCCACGGATCCCCCAAAGCCCCAAGTGCCCCAGCACACGACTGACTTAGCCCCACAATTGTCCCCTCACCCCCCACCAGCTGCCCCCTGACCCCCCCAAAACACCCCCCAAGACCCCCCTCCACCCCCCCAAACTCCCAGAGCACCCCAAAATCCCCCCCCCCCCCCCCCGAGCCCCTCACCCGGATATTCTGGAGGCTCCAGCAGATTTCCTTAATGTTGACGCTGCGGTCGAAGGTGACCCAGCCCCGACGGAAGAACCTGGGGGAGACGCGGCGTGAGCCCCCCAAAATTTGGGGGGGGGGCCCCACACGACCCCCTGGGGGGTCCCCAAATTCCCCTCAAAGCACCCACCTCCTCTCGGGCTGGGGGTCCGACAGAGCCACGCGCATGAAGCCGGGGTAACGCTTGCAGAGCTGGGGGGCGGAAAAAGGGGGTGCGGGGTGGGGGTAGGGGGTGAGGTGGGGGGTCGGGGGGGTCCGCAACCCCTCCCCCCGAGCCCCCCAAAAGCCGCTCACCGCCACGATCTCGGCCTGGGAGATGTTGGGGGCGATGTTGCGCATGAAAAGGGAGCAGGTCTTGTGGAGGGGCCGGGGTTTGGGGTCCCCCCCTTCCTTCTCCTTGGCCTTCGGCGCCGCCGCCGCCGGACCCCCCTCTTCCTCGCGGGCCTTCTCCTCCTTCCCCTTCTCCTCTGGGGGGGGGGATGGACAGAAGGGGGGGTCAGGGACATGCTGGGCAACCTCAAACATCCCCCCAGCACCCCTTGGTGATCCCCCAAAAGCCCCCGAGACCACAGAGAAGCCCAGGGACCCCCCGCAGGGACTCTCAGTGTGTGTGTGTGTCCCCAAGGACCCCCAAATCCCAGGTAGCCCCCCCAGACCTTCAGTGACCCTCGATGTCCCCCCCAGGGACCCCCAAATCCCAGGTAGCCCCCCCAGACCTTCGGTGACCCTCAATATCCCCCCCAGGGACCCCAAAGGTCCCAACTGGGGCAGCCAGGACCTTCAGGGACCCCCCCCAAAGAGCCCAACACCCCCTAAGGGGCCTCACTGTCCCCTCAGTGACCCCCCAGAACCTTCAGTGACCCCCCCCAAGGGACCTCATTGTCCCCCCCAACCCCTAAGGACCTCAGGGATCACCCCCAGGGTCCCCAGTGTCACCTTCAGGGACACACCTGGGACCCCTAAGGACCCCAGGGACACCCCAGAGACCCCCCTCAAGGAGCCCCCCACTTCCCCAGTGTCCCCACTGTCCCGCTGCAGACACCCCAGGGACCCCTAAGCACCCCAGGGACCCCCTCAAGGATCCCCCCACTCCCCCAGTGTCCCCTGCAGACACCCCAGAGACCCCTAAGGACCCCAGGGCTCCCCCCCAAGGACCCCCCCACTCCCCCAGTGTCCCCAGTGCCCTCTGTGGACACCCCAGGGACCCCTAAGCACCCCAGGGCTCCCCCCCAAGGACCTCCCCACTCCCCCAGTGGACACCCCAGGGACCCCTAAGGACCTCAGGGCGCCCCCGGGACCCCAAAGGACCGCAAGGACCCCCTGAGTGACACCCCAGGGAACCCTAAGGGCCTCAGGGTGCCCCCCAAGGAGCACCCCCACCCCGCCAGGGACCCCCCGGGCCCCACCTTCCTTGTCGCCCTCGCGGCGGCCGCCCTCGGACTCGCTCTCGGAGTCGCTGGCGCTGCCCTCGTCGTAGCTGTCGTCCCCGCTGCGCTTCCGCTTCCGCTTCTTGCTGGCCTGGGCGGGGCACCGGGGCGGGGCTGAGGGGCGGGGCCGGGCGGGGCCCGGGGCCCAGGGAAAGGGGGCAGGCCCTACAGGGTGGGGCCGGGAGGGGCCCAGGGCCCAGGGAAAGGGGGCGGGCCCTACAGGGTGGGGCCGGGAGGGGCCCGGGCCCAGGGAAAGGGGGCGGGCCCTACAGGGTGGGGCCGGGAGGGGCCCGGGGCCCAGGGAAAGGGGGCGGGGCCCTACAGGGTGGGGCTGGGAGGGGCCCCCGAGGCCCCCAGAAAGGGGTGGGGCCCAAAAAGGGGGAGCCGAGATGGCAGGTGGGGCGGAGCCTGCCAGAAAGGGGCGGGGCTTCAGCAAACCTGGGGGCTGCCAGCAGGGAGGTGGGGACTATTACAACGGGTGGGGCTTTGCTGGGGCGGGGCTTTGCTGGGGGCGGGGCCTGCCAGCCAGGGGCGGGGCCTGCTCACCTTCTTGCCCTCCTTGTCCCCTTCCTCCTCCTTCCGTCCCTTGTCCTTCTCCTCCTCCTCCTCCTCCGGCCCCTTCTTGGCCTTCTCCTCGCCAGGCGCCTCCCCCTCGCCCTGGGGGGGAGGGGGTGTCACGGGAGGGCCCCCAAGGGCGGGGGGGCACCCCAAGGGGCTGGGGACCCCCTGAAGAGACCCCACAGAGCCAAAGGAGGGACTGTGGGGTGCCCAGGAGGGACCCCATGGACCCAAAGGGACCCCAAAAGAGCCCACGGGGCGAAGAGGACCCCAAGAGAGGCTGTGGGGACTCCCAGAGAGACCCCATAAAACCAGGAGACCCCCAGGGACACCCCAGGGGCCAAGGGGGATCCCAGAGGAGCCCATGGAGACCCCAGGAGAGACCCCATGGTCCAAGGGGACCCCAAAAGAGACGCCATGGACACCATGGAGCAGGGGGACACCCCAAGGGGCTGGGAGACCCCAAAAGAGACCCCACAAAGCCAAGGAAGGGATGGTGGGGACCCCAGGAGAGACCACACAGACCATGGGGACCCCAAAACAGACCCCATGGGACAAAAGGGACGCCTAGAGAGATGACGGAGACCCCAAAAGAGACCCCACGGACCAAAGGGACCCCAAAAGAGGCCCCTAAAGAGACTGTGGGGACCCCAGGAGAGACCCTGTGGACCACAGGGACCCCTGGAGAGACCACAGGGACCCCAAAAGAGACCATGAGGACCCAAAGGGACCCCAAGAAAAGACCACGGGGACCTCAGAAGAGACACCACAGACCCAAGGAAGGGACTGTGGGCACCCCAGGAGAGACCCCATGCACCAAGGGGATCCTGGGAGAGACCACAGGGACCCCAAAAGAGACCCCAAGAAAGATCCCATTGACCAAAGGGACCCCTGGAGAGACCATGGGGACGCCAAAAGAGACCCCATGGACCAAAGAAACCCCAAGAGAGACCATGAGGACCCCAGGGACCCCAAGAGAGACCATGAGGACCCCAGGAGAGGCCCTGCAGACCCCAGGGACCCTAAGAGAGACCCAAGAGACCCCAAGAGACACCATGAGGACCCCAAGAGAGACCCCGAGAGACCCCAGGGACCCCAAGAGAGACCCCAGGGACCCCAAGAGAGACCCCAGGGACCCCAAGAGAGACCCCAGGGACCCACGAAGAACCAAAGAAAGACGCCGGGGGGTGGGGAGTCACCCCAGACCTTCTTCCCCTCCTCCTTCTCCTCGCGGTCGGGGGCTTTGCGGTCAGCGTCGGGGGGTCGCGGCTCCTCCTTCTTGGCCGCTTCGGCCTTCTCCTGCCGCTCCTCCTCCTCCTCCTGCTCCAGGATGCGCAGGTCGTTCTCCGTCCCCCCCTCCATCTTAATCACCGCTGGGGGAAATAAGGCAAAACCCAACAGAGGGTCAGAAAACGGGGTGTCCCTAAAAAACGGGGTACCAAGGAGGGTTTTTGGGGCGGGCAGGGGGTTCCTACCGGCATCGAGGGTCTTGATGATGGCGGGGGCGCGATCGATGTCGAGGAGGAGGTTGTCGAACCAGCCGTTGTCCGAGAGGTAGAGGAAGACGTTGAGGCGGTTCCTGAGGGCCGCCTGCGCCTCCTGCTTCCGCTTGCCCACCTCGTCCGGGTGGTACTTGGAGCGGAACCTGGTTTTGGGGGGGTGGGGGGGGGGCACACGGGGAAAGGGGGGGGGGGAAAAGGGGGGTGTCAGGCATTGGGGGTACAGCCCTGCCCCAGGCGGGGGTCCCGCTGCGGCAGGGGAGAGGGGACACCCCCCCCTTCAGCCCCGTCCGGTTTTTTTTTTTGGGGGGGGGGGAACTGGGGACCCCCCCTGTCTGGCACATCTGGGGTAGGGGATCCCCGTTTCTAGCAGATGGGGGACCCCTGGTTTTTTGTGGCTGGGGTATGGGAGACCCCATCTCTCCTAGCTGGGGAGCAAGGACACCCCCCCACTCCCGAGTGGGGTACAGGGCCCCCCCATTTCCCCTGAGTGGGGCACGGGGACCCCATCTGTCCCAACTGGGGAGCGGGGACCCCTGTTCCGCTTGGCTGGGGAAATGGGGGGACCCCGTTTTCCTTGGGGGGGGGGGCACCCCTTCGGTCTCAGTTGGGGACCCCCATTTTCCCCGACTAGGGTACAGGGACCCCCATTTCCCCTGGGTGGGGGCAGGGGGGACGACCCCTTGTCTGTCACAATAGGCCTCTGGGGACCCCCATCTTCCCCAGCCAGGGTGGGGGGGGACACCCCCTTTTTGCCCTACATGGAATGGGGGGGTACCCACAAACACTGAGCTGGGCCCCCCACTTCCTCTGGTTGGGGGTCAGGAACCCCCACGTGTCCTGGCCAGGGTGGGGGGAGCCCCGTTTGTCCCAAATGGGGTGAGGAGGACCCCAAACTTCCCCAAACGGGGGTGGGGGGAACCCCTGTTTCCCCTCCTATGGGGTGCAGGGAACCCCACATCTGCCCTGGCCGGGGTGGAGGGACCCCTCTGTCCCCCATTTGGGGTGAAGGGACCCCCTTGTCTCCCCCAGTTGGGGTGCAGGGAGCCCCACATCAGCCCCAAGTGGGGTGTAGGGAGCCCTGTGTCCCCCAAAAGGGTTGGGGGGACCTCCCTGTCCCCCACCTGGGGTACAAGAACCCCGTGTGCCCCAACTGGGGTACAGGGACCCTGGTATCCCCCAACCAGGGGGTGGGGACCACCACGTCCCCCAGTTGGGGCGTAGGGACCCCCCCCCATCTGCCCCAACCGGGCTGCAAAGACCCCTGTACCCCCAAAACCAGGGTGTGGGGACCCCCTGTCTGCCCCCATCAGGGTACAGGGATCCCCGTGTCCCCCAAACGGGGCGCAGGGACCCCATGTTCGCCCCCCAAACGGCACATGGGGACCCCCCGTTACCCCAAACGGGGTGCAGGGACCTCCCTGTCCCCCAGTCGGGGTGCAGGGACCCCCATCCGCCCCCCCCCAACATCAGGTCAGGAAACTCCCAAATAGCCTAAAACACACCCCCCCCCCAATACCACCCCTCAAATTCGGGGGGGGTGGGGGATCAGGCCCCCCCAGCCTCAGCCCATTTTGGGGAGGGGGGTGGGGGGCGCAGACGAACTGGGGGGGCCGGAGCAGCGGCGGCGGCGGCGGTCGGCAGCGGCGGCCCCGGGGAAGGGGGTGGTTTTTTTGGGGGGTGGGGGGGTGGGGGGGTTGCGGTGGGTCATACATACGCTTGCCACGAGCGTCGCCGTCCTGCCGGGCCCCCGCTTCGGCGATTTGCTAATTATTTTAATTACTATTATTTTTAATTTTGTTTTGGTTTTTGTTTTTGGTTTGTTTTTTTTTAAGCGTCGCTACGCAAAGGGAAGGAGGCGGAAAAAAAAAACTACGAGAAAAAGGGTATAAAAAGGGTTTAAAAAACAAACAAAAAAAAGGCCGAAAAGCACCCAAACGGGGGGGAGCGGGAGGGTCTCCCCCGCTTCTCGGCCTCCGCGGGGGCCGAAAAATAAAACAACAAACGCGCGCGAGCCCTCGCTGGGGCGCCCTGCCTGCTTCCTGCGACTGTTGCTCGCTACCGGTCGCATTGTGCGCGACCCTGAGCCCTGGCTGTCTGCCCGCAGCGCCCCCCACCCTCGAGTCGCAGAGAGGGGGTGGGGGGCAGGTGGGGGGGAGCTGGTTAAAAGGAACGGGTGTGAACGAGCCCGGCCGCCGGAGACATGGGGGTTAAAGGGGCTCTCCAGGCTGGCGGACGTCCGGAGGGGGAACCTCGCTCGCGGCGGGTGCTTCGGAGGAGGGGAGAAAAGGGAATGGTTAACGTCCGCGCGGGTACGCAATGGGGGGGGCCCCTTCGAGCCCCCTCATCCCCACCCCGACCCCCCCACCCCACCCCCCCACCCCCCCCCAAAATCCCACCCACCCGCTTTCCGTGGGGTCCCCGTCCCCGTCCCCCCCAAAATCAAACCACGGCGGGCGGGCGGGCGGATCTCCTTCCTCCCCCCTCCCCACCCCCTTCCCCATCCCCCAAAAGCCCCACTGGTTTAACGGGGTCGGCCGCGGCGGGTTACTGGGAGGGGTGGGGGGGGGGTGGGGGGGTTTTGGGGGTGGGGGGGCTCCCCCCTTGACGTACCACTCCTCGTCTTTATGGGCCAGGAAGAAATCCTGCATCTGCTGGCGGCGGAAATCGAGCTTGTAGTCGTTGTAACGCTTCACGGCCTCCGTCTCGTCCACGGCGTCGTCCAAGGAGAGCAGGAACTCCTTGAAGCTCTTCATCACCGGGGGGGCCATCCCCAGGTCCACCTCCGCGATGTTCCCCAGTCTGCTTGGGGGGGGGGAGGAGGGGGACGCACACACGCCAGAGTCGGTATCCCCGAAACGGGGACCCTTTGGGGACGCTACGGGGAGATTTGGGGTCTTTACGGGGCATTTTGAGCTGTTATTGGGAAGCTCGGGCATGTTGTGGGGCACTTTGGGGCTGTTATGGGGGGGGCACAGGGCCATTAAGGGGGGCTCGGGGCAGTTTTGGGGTGCTACACGGTGACTAAAGGTCTTTATGCAGCAGTTCAATGCCGTTGTGGGGTATTTTAGCTTTTTATCGGGCAACTCAGGGCCATCATCAACCACTTTGAGGATACTACAAGGCAGTTTGGGGGGCTTATGGGGGGGCTCAGGGTCTTTGTGGGGGATCTCAGGGTGTTACAGGGCAGTTTGGAGCTGTTTGGGGGCATTTAAAACCTTTACAGGGTGATTCAAGGCTTTTATTGCGCTGCTGGGGCTCCTTATGAGGCGTTTCAGGTTGTTATTGGGAAGTTTGGGAACATTATGGGGCTGTTCAGGGCCCTTATGGGGCACTTTGGGGGCTTACGGGGGGTCTCGGGGTCCTTGGGCAGTTCCTGGGCATCTTGGGGCTGTGACGGGGCAGCTGAGGACCTTACGGGGCAGTTTGGGGCTGTTTTGGGGCACCTTTAGGCAGTTATTGGGTGTCTCAGGCACGTTATGGGGCACTTTGGGGACATTATGGGGCGGTTTGGGAACACTACGGGGGACTCGGGGCCATTTCAGGGCCATCACCGGGTGATTTGAGCTTTCCTGGGGTGGTTTAGGGACGTTACCAGGTGGTTTGGCGCCATTTCAGGGTGGTTTTGGGCCATTACTGGGTGATTAGAGGCCTTTTCAGGGCGATCTGAGGCCATTTCAGGGTTATTTGGGGTAGCTTCAGGCCATTACCGGGTGACTTGGGTCATTTTGAGGCCATTACGGGGTGATTCGGTGCAATTACTGGGTGATTTGGGCTGCTTCAGGGTGGTTTGGCACCATTACCGGGTGAATTGGGGTGGCTTGGGGAAATTACTGGGTGATCTGCTGCAATTACAGAGCGATTTGGGCTGTTTTGGGATAGCTTGGGGCATTACCAGGTGATTTGGGCTGTTTTGGGTTGGTTTGGGTTGGTCTGAGGCCATTACTGAGTGATCTGGCCCATTTGGGGTGGATTGGGGCAATTACTGGGTGATTTGGGGCAATTACCAGGTGATCAGGGCTGTTCTGGGGTGATTTGGGCCATTTTGGCATGGCTTAGAACTACTACTGTGTCGTTTGTGGCATTTTGGGGCAGTTACCGGGTGGTTTGGGCCATTTTGGGGAGGTTTGGGGCAGTTACCGGGTGGTTTGGGCCATTTTGGGGAGGTTTGGGTCAGTTACGGGGTGGTTTGGGCCATTTTGGGGAGGTTTGGGTCAGTTACGGGGTGGTTTGGGCCATTTTGGGGAGGTTTGGGGCAGTTACCGGGTGGTTTGGGCCATTTTGGGGAGGTTTGGGGCAGTTACGGGGTGGTTTGGGCCATTTTGGGGAGGTTTGGGGCAGTTACCGGGTGGTTTGGGCCATTTTGGGGAGGTTTGGGGCAGTTACCGGGTGGTTTGGGCCATTTTGGGGAGGTTTGGGGCAGTTACGGGGTGGTTTGGGCCATTTTGGGGAGGTTTGGGGCAGTTACCGGGTGGTTTGGGCCATTTTGGGGAGGTTTGGGGCAGTTACCGGGTGCGTTTGGGCCATTTTGGGGAGGTTCGGGGCAGTTACCGGGTGGTTTGGGCCATTTTGGGGAGGTTCGGGGCAGTTACCGGGTGGTTTGGGCCATTTTGGGGAGGTTTGGGGCAGTTACCAGGTGGTTTGGGCCATTTTGGAGTGGGTTGAAATCATTATTGGGTGATTCTGGCCCATTTTGGGCCAACTACTAAGCGATCTGGACTGTTACAGTGCACTTTAAGACCGTTACCAGCCAGTTTTGGCTCATTACGGGGCGTCTGGGGGGTTCTATGGGCAGCTCGGGGGCAAGTGGAGATGGGGAGGGGGCTACGTGCTGCGGGCCAAGCTGGGGCCCCCCAAAATCTGGGGGTTGTCTTTTTTTTGGGGGGGGCAGCAAATCAGGGAAGAGCCTGGGGACGACCTGGGGGGGGCTTCAGGTGGGTTTTAGGGTGCTGAAAGGGGGGCATCAGGGGTCAGAATCCTTACCTGGCCTGGATGGGGAGGATGTGGTGCTGCATGACGTGCATTTCGGGGTGCCCCCAGGGCTGGGGGGGCCCGTAGGTGGGGCCGGCGCCCCCCCCGCTGTAGGGCATGTCGTAGCCGCTGTGGTAGGGGTCACCGCTGTGCTCGTCCCTGGGGGGGGGGACACGCAGAGGGAAATGGGGGTGTTGGGGGGGTTGTTAGGGGGTTTGGGGGTGTGAAAATCAAGCGGGGGTGGAGGGGGATCACTCACCAGTCACGGCGGAGGCGTTTCTGGGGGGGGCTGAGCTCGTGGCGGGGGGGCGAGAAGCGTTCCCGGCGCGTCCGGTCGTAGTCCCGGTACTCGCCGCGGCTCCGGCGCTCCCGCCCGCGGTCCCAGTCCCTGCGGCGGGGAATTGGGGGGTCGTGACAAGGCTGGGGAACCCCCTGCGGGGGGTGTTTATCCCCCTCCCAAGTCACGGCGAGGCCCTACCGGTCGCTCCAGTCGTCGCGGCGGCGGTCGTCCCTCTCCCGCGAGCGGTCGTAGTCGCTGCGCTCGCGGCGGAACTTGTCGCGCCGGCGGCGGTCGTACTCGTCGTCGCTGTCCCCCATGGCGCTGCGGGGACGGGGCGGGGTCAGCACGGGACCCCCCACACACACCCCGGGGGGTCCTCCGGTACCCCCACAGCCCCCAGGGGCGCCCCCGCTATCCCAGAATTCCTTGCAGCTCCTCCAAAAGCACACCCCCCCTCGCCCCCAAACCCCCAAATCATGGAGTCCTCCACGGCCGACCTGCCGCCAGGCCCCCCCAACATCACATCATCCCCTCCAGTTCCACGACCCCCTGGACCCCCCCAATCTTTAGCCCCCCCCCAGTATCCCATGACCCCCACGGGGCCCCCCCAATCTTTAGCTCTCCCCAGCCCCCCAATATCCCACAATCCCCCAGGGCCCCCATCTCAAGACATCCCCAATTCCACAAGCTCCTGGGCCCTCCCCAATCTTTAGCCTCCCCCAGTATCCGATGACCCCCCCCGGGCCCCCCCATATCTTTGTGCTCCCCCAGCCCCCCAGGACCTCCCTGGGTGACTCCAATCCTTAACCCAGCCCCCCGAGCCCCCCCACCTCAAAGCCCCCCACAACCCCCCTAATTGCACGAACCGCTGGTGCCCCACCAATCTTTAGCCCCCCCCCCAGGCCCCCAATATCCCACGATCCCCCCCGGCCCCCCAATATCCCCCCATCCCCCGGAGCCCCCCCTTCTCTAGGCCCCCCCCAATCCCATGATCCCCCGGGGCCCCCCCGACACCCCCCCCCCAGCCTCCCCGACCTTGACCCCCACAACTACCCCATGACCCCCCGACCCCCCCCGCCCGCCCCGTGACGTCACGCCGGGGTCCCCCCGGACCTGCCCGCGCGGTCCCGGCGGCGATCGGCTCCGCGCGCCGCCGCCCGCTCACTTCCGGTCCGCGCCAGCCGGATGTGACGTATAACGGGGGTGGCGAGGAAAAGAGGCGAGGCGGGGGGGAGGGGTCGAAAAGTAGCGGCTGCCGCTCTAGGAACGCGGGAGGACCTCGCGGTTCCTTTACAGTTTCGAGCCGGTGGGGCTACCGGTGGGGTCAGACGGTGGTGAGGGGGCGGGTGAGCCGCTCTGGGCGGGGAGAACCAGGCTCTACGTCCTGGGGGAGGGCGGTGCAGGCCCCATGCAAGCCTCTCTATGGTGGCCGGGGACGCTCTAGCCTCCACACGGGAGGAACGGAGCTCTATGATGCGGTCGGGCCCGCCCCCCCGCGCCCGAGGGGGCGGGGCGGGTATTGCGCATGTGCCTCCGCCGCCGCCTTCCTCCCATTGGCCGCCGCGCAGGGCGCGCGCGGGGGCCGCCATCTCCTCGGGGTCACGTGAGAGGGGCGGGCGGCCATTTTGTCACGCCTGCAGTGCGCACGCGCGCCGCCCTGAAGCCGCCCTGGGGGCCTCCATTTTTTTCCCGGCGCCATTTTGCGGGGGGGCCGCGCATGCGCAGGATCCTATCTTCCCCC